>NC_056735.1:1376418547-1376551047 GCF_019279795.1 Protopterus annectens | reverse complement strand
GCCACTGTTGAGCAGAGACACAGAAGTGATCCCCGGCGTGTATTTCCTATTTCCCATCCACTCATCAAGATTTTTCTTGAAGAGTGCTAATGAAGAACTTTGCTTGACATAGATGGGTAGCCTGTTCCAGAGTATGGGAAGTATCTGGGACAGGAATCTATCCCTCCAGCATGTCCTGTTTATTGTGGTGACAAGGTTTTGGTCCCTAGAGCATGTAGCTCAGAGGGATTGGGATTTCTTTAGGTGTAGCATGTCCAACAGCTCTGGGTTTGACATAGCTTTATATGTTAGGCAGAGATCACCTCAGAGTAGGAGATATGCTTCAGAGTAAAGCTGGAGTTTTTTGAGACGATCAGTGTAGGGCATTTGTTTGAGGCCAGTAATCCTCTTTGTGAGGTACTTCTGTGGCCTTTCCAGCTGCTGCAAATGTCTTGTGAGGTACATTCCAAAAGGGGCATTGTACTCTACAATAGGTCTAATGAGTGTCGAGTTGAGTGGAACAATGACCTCTTTTTTACTGGATGAGAACCCTTTTATGATGAGGTGTGCCATGTAGAAGGACTTTCTGACTACTGTGGTGATGTGACAATCAAAGGGGAGACTACTTTCCACCTGGGTCCCAAGGTCTCTTATCACACATTCGCTGTTAAGTAGATTGCTACCTATGGGGTAGTTCATGGGTACAGAGTTTTTACCAAAGGGGATGACGCTGCACTTTTTGGCATTGAGCTCGAGGCCTGACACCAGGCATCTGTCTCAGTGAAGCCCTTATGTAGGATGTCTACATCATTTGGGGACTTAAGTATGGCTCCTAGTTTGCAGTCATCTGCAAACGTCATTAGCCAGAGGCCTTCTGTGTTAGCCTGTACTTCAGAGAACTAGATACCAAACAGGAGACGTCCCAGGACGGAACCCTGTGGTACTCCACCTGTCACTGCTTTGAGGTCAGATTTGGAGTCTGCAACTTTTAGAGTGCGGGTTCTGTCAGTGAGCCAGTTGGCAACCCATCTTGTGACATAGGGATTTATACCTAGTTTAGTGAGTTTATCTATAATTCCAGAATGGGGGATGGTGTTGAAAGCCTTGACGAGGTCAAGATAGGCTGTGTGAACCACCTTACCCTCATCTACGGCTTTGGTGACTGCCTCAAAGAAGTCAAGCAGGTTCAGGAGGCATGATCTGCCTTTCACAAACCCGAACTGGGTGGGATCCAGAGTTTGGAGGTTACCAATGTCTTTGTTAATGAGTTCCCTGATGATACGTTCCATGGCCTTGCAAACCAGGCTCGTCAGTCTAATAGGTCGATAGTTCCCGGGATCAGTGGTGGCTCCTCATTTTTGCAGTGGGATAACTGTTGCTGTGTGCCATTCAGTGGGCACAAAGCCTGATGCAAGGCTATTATTGAACATGGTGCTTAAGTGGGGAGCCAGTTCCTTCTGAAGTTTGTGTAAAACGCAGCCTGGGATGTTGTCCGGTCCCATGGATGCTGTGTTTTTGGCTTTAGAGAGTGCAGCTTTTACCTGCATAGTTGTGATTACAGGGACTCTGCATTCTTCTTGTATAGATATGGGTCCTTTAGGGGGTGGGGGGGTAAAGTTAGCAATGAACCTATCTGCCAGGATGTTGGCAATATCAGTTGCTTCTGTAATTTTCATGCCATTGTGCTGTAACGCAGAGCAGATCTGGGTGTTGCCATCGAGATTTTTAACATAGCTATAGAATGCTTTGTGGTTGACCTTAGAATTAGTGGCGATTTTGTTTTCGTAGCTAGCTTTTTAGGATCTTATAAGGGATCTCATCTTCTTACTGAGGCTGACCAGGGAGCTCCTCCACTCATGGGATTTTACTCTCTTTTGCAACAGTTTCTTCCTTCTGTTGTACAGTTTGTTTATGACAGGGGACCACCAGATTGGCTTCCTTTTTTTGGAGGATAGCATCTTGATTCTGTTTGGGATAGCACGATCCATTCACTCTTGTAAGTGCTTATAAAGTGCATTTGTGTAGGATTCAGCAGTCATAACTGCATTGTCCATCTGCATGGGCATCATGAAGTTCACCACTTCTGTCTTAAGAAGCATGAGGTTGACTTTGGAGAACTTTTCTACCATGGTTTCCTTAATGGGGGGTGGGGGCGGGATATCAAGGGTGATTAGCTTATGGTCAGATTGAACCAACGAGGAGTTGACATTAGGTGTGGAACACCGGTCACTCAGTTTGGTAATGACTAGGTCTAGGGTATTGTTGCCCCTGGTGGGAGTGTGGATAAGTTGATCCAGGGCATTGGAGTCTATGAATTCCAGAAAATGTTGAGTTAAGCAGTTGGTACATGAGTAGTTTTCCCAATTAATGGTGGGGTAGTTGAAGTTGCAGTCAGCAAAAAAGCCAGCAAATGTTGGTGGTAGCCATATAAAAAAATATATTTATTCACCAGAGGGAAGAAACCTCCCCTACTGGAATAATGCTATTATACAATATAAATAGCAAAAGAACTTGACACCAAAAAAGGAATAAATTCCAACAGTGTAAAATTCAAACCGGTTTCGGCTCATATGAGCCTTCTTCAGTGAAATGAAAAATAAAGAAACAGATTAACACAGTACACAGATAAATATATGAATTGGTCCCACCCATGGACCAATCCAAGCACAGAATTCACAATTGGTCATTAAGACCAGGTGCAAACAGAGCTCCAAGTTTAATAATCCATTTCTTCTCCTTGGAGCTGAGTAATTCCTGCCAAAACTGTTTATCATTGCATTTCCCTCTAATACAATCAATGGCCACAAATTTATATGAAGCAGATGCATGTTGCAAGCAATGTTTATATAAGGCATTACTAGTACGCTTCTTTTTAATGTCACTCAAATGCTCACAAATTCTGAAACGGAAAGCTCGAGAAGTCTTTCCAACATAGAAAGCAGAACAAACGCAGGTCACCAAATAGATGACCCACTCAGTGTTGCAATTAGCCCAAAATCTTATATCAAAAACTTGTGAGGTATTTTTACTAGTAAATTCAAGAGTACGTGACACACGAATACAAAATGAACAATGCCCACAAGGAATACATCCAACAATAGGTTTGCCTAGAATAGACCGCTGAATTGGTTCGAAAGAATCTGCCCCCACTTTCTTATAATGGCTCAATTTTGAACCAATGGTTTGTCCCCTTTTGAATGAAAAAGAACAATGTTCTGGCAACAGGGAGCAAAGCTTTACATCAGCTTTAAGAATGTTCCAATGTCTCTGTATGATACTTTTGAAGCCTAGTGTGTTACGTCCATATGTAGTTACAAGACGTAAAGGTTGTGACTGTTGGCCATTATTCTTATCTTTGTATGTTAATAAATCATCCCTATTTAGACTAGACACAAATCTTTTGGCAACATGTATCGAACCTGGACGGTAACCCCTCTTAATAAATCTACAAGTCAGATCATCTTGGGCATCAGTGAATGATTGGCTGCCAGAACAGATTCTTCTGGCTCTCAGAAACTGAGATTTCGGTATATTGTGGATGACATGTTGTGGGTGGAAGCTGGTGGCATGTAATATGGAATTGAATTCAGGGAATTTCCTAAACATCCTGGAGGATAAAGTATGATCCTGATTCCTCGTGATTTCAACATCAAGAAATACTATCCTAGATTTGTGATAAGTCAATTTAAATTCAATCCCCCATATGTTGTTATTCAGATATTCAAGGAATTCCATGAGATACAATTCATCAGCCTTCCACACCAACCAACAGTCATCCAGATACCGGCGCCAGATATCCATCTCACACATATATATATTATGTGTAACGTCATAGATAATAACCTCCTCAATGTATGCCATAAACAGATCTGCATATATGGGTGCAAAAGATGCACCCATAGCAGTACCCTGCTTCTGCCAATAACAAGAATTCTGAAAATAGAAAACATTGCTAGACAGTACATATTCTGTAAGGCATACAAGGAAAGTATTAAATCCAGACGGATATAGACCTGATCTAGCCAACCAATAATCCAACGCTTGTAAACCCGCCCAATGGGGAATGTTGGTATAAAGAGAGGTGATGTCCAGGGTACATAATAGCCAATGTGGTTGAAGTTGGGAATTATTAATAATATCCAGAAATTGGGTGGTGTCTTGAATCCTAGCTCTGATTTGACTCAATAACGGTTTCAAATATAGAGTCAAATATTCAGATAATGGTTCCGTGAGAGACCCATGTCCAGAGACTATTGGTCGCCCAGGTGGTTTGGTGGCATGTTTGTGAATCTTTGGCAAAAAATATATATACTGTCTTTTAGGTGACCCAACCAATAACTGCTCTTTCACTTCATCAGTAATAATGCCTTCATCCACTGCCTTAGTTAAAAAATCATCAATCTGACTTTTAAAGTGGGGAGAAGGATCCACTAACATCTGCCTGTAATACTGAGTATCACCTAATTGTCTCATGGCCTCACCATCATAAGCAATTTTATCCATTATCACCACCGCTCCTCCTTTATCAGCTGGAATAATGACCAAGTTTTTATTACCAATCAACTCATCCAAACAACCCACCTCCTCAGTAGTCAAGTTATTATAAATGACTGGAAAGTCTTTAAGATTACAATGTATGTCACGTAGGACATTTTTTTGAAATACCCCTACCAGATGATTCATGGGTGGTATGAAAGTTGATTTTTTAAATCTAAATTTACCAAATGTATCACAAGAGACATTGGAAACATTACCCTCCACATTGCTGTCAAAAAACACCTTCAAATTTAATGTACGACAAAAGTTCGTGACATCCTGTGCAAGAGACTGCTCTGAGACAAAAAAACCCGGAACAAAATTGAGCCCTTTATTTAGTAATTTCAGTTGTGCATGAGTTAAGTCATAAGATGAAATATTGTGAACATTGGAATCCAAACTTATTGCTGTGTCATGATCTTCATTAACGTTTCCAAACTGTGTTTGGATTTTATTTTTCCTATGCTTCCGCCCCCCTCGTCGGTATCTAAATTGAGAGGGTGTGTCAAATTATCCCTTTTGAACGCGGGTGGTCCCTCACATAAATGTGAGTCCGAATCACCTTCTGTATTAGAGGAATATTCTTCCCCAGATGTCCCACTAGATAGACCAGTTTTGGTCTTAAGAATAGACCTGGGCCTTTTTCTTTTGGGTGTGGATGCTTTTTTGTCATGTTTATAGTCATCCCTGGGCAGTCTAAAAGATACATTCTTGGAATTGTCAAAAGGTTTCCCCCTGTCATAATCACCCACATCACGAAGAAATTTTTTGATTTTTCTATCTTTTAGGGTGGTTTCCAATTTTGATAAGTCTGTAGTAAGTTTCTTAACTTGTGTGGAAAAAGATTCACAAGCTTCGAACTTGTTCGTTTGTGAACTTAAGGCATCTAAGTCCTTGATACCCTGTTGAACCTTACGCCCATAAAACTCAGCCAAAACATCCACAAATTGGGATGAGGCTGACTGTTGAATTTGACCCCAATCCTGAATCAACTGGTCATCAATATCAGAGACCAAAGGCTGTATTTTAACCCTAAGACCCCGTGGGGTAATATGTTTTTGTTGGTATGCCTTAAACAAACGTAGATGCCACACATTGGTCCTAACCATCTTCATATGCTTAGCCAATTTGTTGAAAAATATATCACATTGTGCATCCACATCAGACCCAACCACATCTGTTGCAATAGATGAACCATGCTTGTCCAAACCAAACACAGACAAGTCATGCATGTCAGCTGATAAACCCTGTATAATGGGTGATAATGCCATGCTTGTGATGAATAAATTCTCTTTCTCAAACCAAACCAATTAAATTGTGCTTCAAAAATATTTAGTTTTGCACATAGAACAAATACTACCATGAGCACATTACAAAACTGATGTGAATATAAACACACCAATAGTCCTGTGTCTATATGTAGACCACTAATTGAATCCAAAAAAAATTTTTATTATTGATCAAAAGAAATTTTTGATCCAAAAAAAATTTTTAATGACCCAAAATCAGACCATTATACTTTCAACACCTTAGAATACATAATCTGTAAATATCCTGGTGTATATGTATAAGTCTGATGGATCAATAACCATTCAAATATACCAATACTATAGACAGCCCAATCGACCTTCACAAAATGCCCATGGTCAGAATGCTGTGTATTGGTCTCATTATTAATAGCACAAGGTGCCAGTGGACTAGAAACCCATATGCATCATGCAAAAAATGCCAAATGCAATGTATAATGTACTCATGAATAATATAGTGCAAAACATGAGCCAACCTAAAAAAACAATCTATCAAACAAGAATAGATTTATCATTATTAAAGGCCCATTATACACTAAAATATATATATTGGAGCACAACAAAACTGGCAACTGATATGTGAAACAGTCAAAATGAACTAGTATGTGGTCAAAATAGACCACATGGTATTCAATCAACACAGCATGAAACAATACCACACCCAAACAACAGGTGCCAACAGACCCCTATGTAAAAAACAAAATAATTAATAAATATGAAAAATATAGGTATATAGCAAACTTGGAACTCATATATTGCAACAGTGGACCATATATAAAGAACGAAGTCCCAACTTCATGTAAACCTTACTTGTGAAAGATGTTAATCTAACACCAGTCAATATGAGCTGTTCAAAAACCAACCTATACAGAATATATATAAAGAATTAAATAACATCCAGATGTTGGTAATAACAAAATATGATCTATATCAACCAAATAAGAATATCCCATCTACATGACCATTAGACAAAATATTGTCCACGATAATATTATATCCAATCAAAAAAACATTATCCACAGACCAGAAGATGGATTAATTTACAAAAAAATAAAACATATATTAACCAAACCCATGTTCATATAACCCAACAAATAATATGAACCCCCAAGTATAATAAATACAACAAAATCTTCATGTACAGACAAAAAACATAGGACAAAGAATCAAACCCATGTGAGATCGCACTGCCATCCGATCCCCCTTCCAACTAATCAAACAAATGTGCAATTGTCGCACAATGAACATGAACCATAACCCTGCATCCAAACTGGAATAATGAAAAAACCTGCCGACTATCCCACTGGACAATAACACCCACCAACACCAGCTGATGGACCAGCTGGATATCCGATTATATCATATGTTCAATTGAATGTAAAAAATACAAAAATCAAGCATATCACCAAAATGCAACAAAAACAGGTTGCAATAAGGCGCTCTGTCCTAAAATGATAAGCATATAATGCGCTCCTGAAATACAAATCCTAATACATATAAAGTCCCACCGTACAATGAACAACAGAAAAAATATATATGAAAAATGCAGTTCAACACGTAACATAGAACATCCTGGTGTAGTAAAAGTTATCGCATGTTGAGTTTGGACAATAAAAAGACCAGTCCAAACATCTAAACCTGCTCATAACTAACAAATACATGTAGCGACATCCATTGAGGCCAAAAAGCAATAAATTGCAATATAACCAAGGCTGTGAAATGCTCAAAGAAACGAACAGTCACACATAAAACAATACATCCACCATAAATAATACATGAGACATGATGTTCGCGGAAACCGCGATACATAGGCCCAGCCAAACAAACAGAAAATACAGGCTGAGTCTCATGTAATACAATGAATGATTGAATCAACCCACCTTAAATTATTAAGTGGAATAAACATATGGCCATACAATGGCGCCGACCACATCCAGCAAAAAAAAAAAAAAATAACATTTAACAACAACACCAGAAAAATTTATAACTGTAGTTCTAAAGATTGAAAAAATACATCAGACATACTATGTTGAAGTGCAAATACATATATAGTCCAACAAATGTTGCAAAATAAGTCCAGGACGCCAAAAAAGTTGAAAAAGCCTTCCGATAAAGAAGTTGGTCATGTCGTAAGTCCAAACAGGAAGTCAAGTAACGTGAACATGAACCTCCAAGACTCCTCAGGGTACGTGGGTAGGCAGACGCTGAACGAAACCCAAATGAATTGTAAAGGCAGTCAAAAAAGACCAAAAATGACCATATCAGCATTAAACATGACCCAAATATGCTGTAATGGCGGTCCTCAAAAAATAATAAATAACCGAGCACTGTGTTAATCCGCAAAAGTCAAAAATCCAGAAAATAAATTAGGACTTGTATACCAACAGCGGTTCCCAGCAACTGTGAAAAGAGCAATTCACCAAGAAGCAGATGCACGCGGAACCATTGCACGGCACAAATAAATCACAGTCAGCAAAAAAGCCAGCAAATGTTGGTGGTAGCCATATAAAAAAATATATTTATTCACCAGAGGGAAGAAACCTCCCCTACTGGAATAATGCTATTATACAATATAAATAGCAAAAGAACTTGACACCAAAAAAGGAATAAATTCCAACAGTGTAAAATTCAAACCGGTTTCGGCTCATATGAGCCTTCTTCAGTGAAATGAAAAATAAAGAAACAGATTAACACAGTACACAGATAAATATATGAATTGGTCCCACCCATGGACCAATCCAAGCACAGAATTCACAATTGGTCATTAAGACCAGGTGCAAACAGAGCTCCAAGTTTAATAATCCATTTCTTCTCCTTGGAGCTGAGTAATTCCTGCCAAAACTGTTTATCATTGCATTTTCCTCTAATACAATCAATGGCCACAAATTTATATGAAGCAGATGCATGTTGCAAGCAATGTTTATATAAGGCATTACTAGTACGCTTCTTTTTAATGTCACTCAAATGCTCACAAATTCTGAAACGGAAAGCTCGAGAAGTCTTTCCAACATAGAAAGCAGAACAAACGCAGGTCACCAAATAGATGACCCACTCAGTGTTGCAATTAGCCCAAAATCTTATATCAAAAACTTGTGAGGTATTTTTACTAGTAAATTCAAGAGTACGTGACACACGAATACAAAATGAACAATGCCCACAAGGAATACATCCAACAATAGGTTAGCCTAGAATAGACCGCTGAATTGGTTCGAAAGAATCTGCCCCCCAGAAGGTGATTCGGACTCACATTCATGTGAGGGACCACCCGCGTTCAAAAGGGATAATTTGACACACCCTCTCAATTTAGATACCGACGAGGGGGGCGGAAGCATAGGAAAAACAAAATCCAAACACAGTTTGGAAACGTTAATGAAGATCATGACACAGCAATAAGTTTGGATTCCAATGTTCACAATATTTCATCTTATGACTTAACTCATGCACAACTGAAATTACTAAATAAAGGGCTCAATTTTGTTCCGGGTTTTTTTGTCTCAGAGCAGTCTCTTGCACAGGATGTCACGAACTTTTGTCGTACATTAAATTTGAAGGTGTTTTTTGACAGCAATGTGGAGGGTAATGTTTCCAATGTCTCTTGTGATACATTTGGTAAATTTAGATTTAAAAAATCAACTTTCATACCACCCATGAATCATCTGGTAGGGGTATTTCAAAAAAATGTCCTACGTGACATACATTGTAATCTTAAAGACTTTCCAGTCATTTATAATAACTTGACTACTGAGGAGGTGGGTTGTTTGGATGAGTTGATTGGTAATAAAAACTTGGTCATTATTCCAGCTGATAAAGGAGGAGCGGTGGTGATAATGGATAAAATTGCTTATGATAGTGAGGCCATGAGACAATTAGGTGATACTCAGTATTACAGGCAGATGTTAGTGGATCCTTCTCCCCACTTTAAAAGTCAGATTGATGACTTTTTAACTAAGGCAGTGGATGAAGGCATTATTACTGATGAAGTGAAAGAGCAGTTATTGGTTGGGTCACCTAAAAGACAGTATATATATCTTTTGCCAAAGATTCACAAACATGCCACCAAACCACCTGGGCGACCAATAGTCTCTGGACATGGGTCTCTCACGGAACCATTATCTGAATATTTGACTCTATATTTGAAACCGTTATTGAGTCAAATCAGAGCTAGGATTCAAGACACCACCCAATTTCTGGATATTATTAATAATTCCCAACTTCAACCACATTGGCTATTATGTACCCTGGACATCACCTCTCTTTATACCAACATTCCCCATTGGGCGGTTTACAAGCGTTGGATTATTGGTTGGCTAGATCAGGTCTATATCCGTCTGGATTTAATACTTTCCTTGTATGCCTTACAGAATATGTACTGTCTAGCAATGTCTTCTATTTTCAGAATTCTTGTTATTGGCAGAAGCAGGGTACTGCTATGGGTGCATCTTTTGCACCCATATATGCAGATCTGTTTATGGCATACATTGAGGAGGTTATTATCTATGACGTTACACATAATATATATATGTGTGAGATGGATATCTGGCGTCGGTATCTGGATGACTGTTGGTTGGTGTGGAAGGCTGATGAATTGTATCTCATGGAATTCCTTGAATATCTGAATAACAACATATGGGGGATTGAATTTAAATTGACTTATCATAAATTTAGGATAGTATTTCTTGATGTTGAAATCACGAGGAATCAGGATCATACTTTATCCTCCAGGATGTTTAGGAAATTCCCTGAATTCAATTCCATATTACATGCCACCAGCTTCCACCCACAACATGTCATCCACAATATACCGAAATCTCAGTTTCTGAGAGCCAGAAGAATCTGTTCTGGCAGCCAATCATTCACTGATGCCCAAGATGATCTGACTTGTAGATTTATTAAGAGGGGTTACCGTCCAGGTTCGATACATGTTGCCAAAAGATTTGTGTCTAGTCTAAATAGGGATGATTTATTAACATACAAAGATAAGAATAATGGCCAACAGTCACAACCTTTACGTCTTGTAACTACATATGGACGTAACACACTAGGCTTCAAAAGTATCATACAGAGACATTGGAACATTCTTAAAGCTGATGTAAAGCTTTGCTCCCTGTTGCCAGAACATTGTTCCTTTTCATTCAAAAGGGGACAAACCATTGGTTCAAAATTGAGCCATTATAAGAAAGTGGGGGCAGATTCTTTCGAACCAATTCAGCGGTCTATTCTAGGCAAACCTATTGTTGGATGTATTCCTTGTGGGCATTGTTCATTTTGTATTCGTGTGTCACGTACTCTTGAATTTACTAGTAAAAATACCTCACAAGTTTTTGATATAAGATTTTGGGCTAATTGCAACACTGAGTGGGTCATCTATTTGGTGACCTGCGTTTGTTCTGCTTTCTATGTTGGAAAGACTTCTCGAGCTTTCCGTTTCAGAATTTGTGAGCATTTGAGTGACATTAAAAAGAAGCGCACTAGTAATGCCTTATATAAACATTGCTTGCAACATGCATCTGCTTCATATAAATTTGTGGCCATTGATTGTATTAGAGGGAAATGCAATGATAAACAGTTTTGGCAGGAATTACTCAGCTCCAAGGAGAAGAAATGGATTATTAAACTTGGAGCTCTGTTTGCACCTGGTCTTAATGACCAATTGTGAATTCTGTGCTTGGATTGGTCCATGGGTGGGACCAATTCATATATTTATCTGTGTACTGTGTTAATCTGTTTCTTTATTTTCATTTCACTGAAGAAGGCTCATATGAGCCGAAACCGGTTTGAATTTTACACTGTTGGAATTTATTCCTTTTTTGGTGTCAAGTTATTTTGCTATTTATATTGTATAATAGCATTATTCCAGTAGGGGAGGTTTCTTCCCTCTGGTGAATAAATATATTTTTTTATATGGCTACCACCAACATTTGCTGGCTTTTTTGCTGACTGTGATTTATTTGTGCCGTGCAATGGTTCCGCGTGCATCTGCTTCTTGGTGAATTGTAGTTGAAGTTGCCCATTATTAGGATGTTTGGTTGAACCCTAATATTTTCCAGTACAGCAAGAAAAGAGGATTGGGAATCCTGGGGCATGGTGGGGGATCCGTGGCAAGCTACAATTTGGATTGCAGTTTTGCCCAGAGTTAGTTGCTCTTGGATAACCCCGGATGCATTATGCTGAGCAACTAGCCTGGAGGTGTGGATATCCTTAATGAATATGGACACACCTCCGCCTTTGGTGTTTCGGTCCAGGTTACATGGCCGAAAAGTGTGGTATGAGTTATAGCCTGGTAGTGCAGGCGTACTCTCTGGAGCCTTGAACCAGGTCTCAGTCACTGCACAGATATCAATGTTCTCCATTTTAAGGAGTGCCTCGAGTGAGTGCATTTTGAGATTTAGACTTCTAGCATTGAGTAGCATTACCCTCAGTTTTTGCTTGCCTGTTTCTGCTACAGTGGTGAATTTGTCATTTGAACCTTGCCTAAAAAAGGCATTATAGGGGCAGCAAGAGCCTTAACCAGTATCTGGAATCCCAGTGGTGACAAGTGCAGGCCATCTGTGGCAAAGCATCGTAGTCTGCCGACCATGTCATCCTAAGCAGACAGATACTGGATCCCCTTAGAATGACACCAGAAGCTTAGCCAATTGTTGAAGTCAATCATTTTATCCTTGTACTGCAGTATCATTCTGGGCGATGGCAGAATGCTCCTCAGGGCTAGGGTCATACCTGCATGGGCTACAAGATTGGAGAGCTCTTCCAGGTCTCTTTTCATGTAGTCCAGGGAGGTACATCTCAGGTCATTCACACCAACTTGGACAATGATGGCGTTATATTTGTATTATTATTATGTATATTATTGTGGAGTGACCTGAGTGCGTGGGTTATGTGGCGGATCCTGGCACCTGACAGGCAGCTGACAGTAACCTTCTCCTTGTTTAGCCTGGTGAGTGGGACATCAGTGTGCCTGACTATAGAGTCACCTATGACTAGTGTGTTGGGTACATTGTTTTGCCTTATTGGCTGTGGTTGAGTGGCACACTGAGTCTGTGGGCTATGTGTCATTTGGGTTGTATTGTGGGGATGGAGGTTGCTTGCGTTTCTGCTTTGGAGGTCTCTATTGCTTAGACAGATTATTATTGAGAGCCTCCGTGAATGTTTTTGTGTTACTATGTGTGGATTTTTGTGGTGCAGATTTAGTGAGACTATGTGATGAGTGTGGTGTGGTGCAAATGTTTACCTTCTCCTCATGACTGTCAAGTTCAGTCTTGGTTGGAGAGAGCTTTACCTCCAATTTGGCTAGATAAGTGCATCTTTCACAGGTTGTAGTGTTGGATGGTAGGAGGAGAGGGTTGTCTGTGTACATGAGGCAATTTCAACATTACCTCAAGATGCCCAGATTCATCAGACAGACAGGAGAGAACACTGGGAGCTGACCCTTAGACATGCCTGAATAAAAAAAATATTTTCCTCTGGATAAGTGAGGAAAGTGAGTACAAGAGCTGTTTCTCTCTAAGCAAGTGAGAAAAGTAAGTACAAAAACTGTTTTCCTCTAGGCAATGAGGAAGGTTGAGTGCTATAGTAATTAGTAGCATAAGCTTACAAGTTCTGAACAAGTGCTGAGCACGAATAAGCACATTTAACTGTTAAAACTAAGAATCTGTATCTGCACTAGATGAGTTATAGGACAGAAACAAGTGCAAATGCAGGCTTTAAAATCAGAAAGTTGAGAGAGATGGAAGAGATTGCCCAAACGGCCAATAACTACAAATTCTGGGCCAGAACCACTCCTTATGTGGTAGACAGGTTACCTAGTGCTTACCACTCCCACTGATAAGCTAGAAGGCTTCCCTCCAACACAGAAAGTCTTGGGGGGCTCAGAAGCTTACATACAGTCCTGGATACAGCAAATCTGTATCTGGAACACTAGTTACAGGAAAGGTAGGAAACAGGCTTACAGTTTTTTTTAACAGAAAAGTAGCTAAAACAGTAGTAAAAATCCACATGCAGTGCAAGCTAGCACACTTGAGTATGTAGCAATATTAGACCAAACACAGTTTAAAAATGCAATTAAATTAAAAAGGACTAAAAGCAAGTACAGAAAGAGTTTATTAGGTAGAATGTAGTAAAGAGACGGGACTGGGGAGTGTCCCAGATCAAATCTACAGTGGGGAGAGTCACTGCAAAAGCCACCAAATTTAAATTACAAGCCAGAAATAGGGAGGTTGGGCGAGACAAAACAGTTTCAACAATGATTTAAGCAACAATTAACAGTACAAACTCTAAAACCAAAAAATATACTCAGCTCTGTATACTTGCAGATAGATTGGAAAGCAGTCTTTCAAAACAGGGAGACAACAATTTCAACAGAGATCTAAGCAACAATTAACAGTACAAACTCTAAAACCAAAACAAATATACTTAGCTCTGTATATTTGCAGATAGATTGGAAGGCAGTCTCTCAGAACACAGGTTCCAGCAATTAAATGCAGGCTGTTACTAACATGTTTAATTTTATGCAAGTGATCCATGAGTTAGATAACACACAAGCTGTAAAAAACAGTTATACCAACTGAAGACATGGCAGAAAATAGGGGGGGGTGGGACAAAACAGTTTCAACAGAGATCTAAGCAACAATTAACAGTACAAACTCAAAAAACAAAAATATATATATACTCAGCTCTGTATATTTGCAGATAGATTGGAAAGCAGTCTCTCAAAACAGGGAGATAGTTTCAACAGAGATCTAAGCAACAATTAACAGTACAAACTCTAAAACCAAAACACACACATATATATATATATATATATATATATATATATATATATATATATATATATATACTCAGCTCTGTATATTTGCAGACAGATTGGAAAGCAGTCTCTCAGAACAGGGAGACAACAGTTTCAAAAGAGATCTAAGCAACAATTAACAGTACAAACTCTAAAACCAAAAAAAAATACTCAGCTCTGTATATTTGCAGATAGATTGGAAAGCAGTCTGTCAGAACAGGGAGACAACAGTTTCAACAGAGATATAAGCAAGAATTAACAGTACAAACTATAAAACCAAAAAATATATACTCAGCTCTGTATATTTGCAGATAGATTGGAAGGCAGTCTCTCAGAACAGGGAGACAACAGTTTCAACAGAGATCTACGCAACAATTAACAGTACAAACTCTAAAACCCCAAAACATATACTCATCTCTGTATATTTGCAGATAGATTGGAAGGCAGTCTCTCCGAACACTGGTTCCAGCAATTAAATGCAGGCTGTTACCTACAAGTCTAATTGTATGCAAGTGATCCTTGAGTTAGATAACACACAAGCTGCAAAAAACAGTTATACCAACTGAAGACATGGCAGAAAATAGGGGGAGGCGGGATAAAAAACAGTTTCAACAGAGATCTAAGCAACAATTAACAGTACAAACTCTAAAACCAAACAAAATATATACTCAGATCTGTATATTTGCAGAGAGATTGGAAAGCAGTCTCTCAAAACAGGGAGACAACAGTTTCAACAGAGATTTAAGCAACAATTAACAGTGCAAACTCTAAAACCAAAAACAATATACTCAGCTCTGTATATTTGCAGATAAATTGGAAAGCAGTCTCTCAGAACAGGGAGACAACAGTTTCAACAGAGATCTAAGCAACAACTAACAGTACAAACTCTAAAATAAAAAAAAATACTCAGCTCTGTATATTTACAGATAGATTGGAAATCAGTCTCTCAAAACAGGGAGACAGTTTCAACAGAGATCTAAGCAACAATTAACAGTACAAACTCTAAAACCAAAACATATATATATATATATATATATATATATATATATATATATATACTCAGCTCTGTATATTTGCAGATAGATTGGAAGGCAGTCTCTCAGAATACAGGTTCCAGCAATTAAATTCAGGCCGTTATTAACAGGTCTAATTTCATGAAAGTGATCCTTGAGTTAGATAACACACAAGCTGTAAAAAACAGTTATACCAACTGAAGACATGGCATAAAATAGGGGGAGGTGGGACAATTCAGTTTCAACAAAGATCTAAGCAACAATTAACAGTACAAACTCTAAAACCAAAAAAAAAATACTCAGCTCTGTATATTTGCAGATAGATTGGAAGCAGTCTCTCAGAACAGGGAGACAACAGTTTCAACAGAGATCTAAGCAACAATTAACAGTACAAACTCTAAAACCCCAAAACATATACTCAGCTCTGTATATTTCAGATAGATTGGAAGGCAGTCTCTCAGAACACAGGTTCCAGCAATTAAATGCAGGCTGTTACCTACAAGTCTAATTTTATGCAAGTGATCCTTGAGTTAGATAACACACAAGCTGTAAAAACCAGTTATACCAACCGAAGACACAGCAGAAAATAGGGGGAGGTGGGACAAAACAGTTTCAACAGAGATCTAAGCAACAATTAACAGTACAAACTCTAAAATTAAAAAAATACATACTCCGCTCTGTATATTTGCAGATAGATTGGAAGGCAGTCTCTCAGAACACAGTTCCAATAATTAAAAGCAGGCTTTTACTAACAGGTCTAATTTTATGCAAGTGATCCTTGAGTTAGATAAAACATAAGCTGTAAAAAAACAGTTATACCAACTGAAGACACGGCAGAAAATAGGGGGAGGTGGGACAAAACAGTTTCAACAGAGATCTAAGCAACAATTAACAGTACAAATTCTAAAACCAAAAAAATACTCCGCTCTGTATATTTGCAGATAGATTGGAAAGTAGTCTCTCAGAACAGGGAGACAACAGTTTTAACAGAGATCTAAGCAACAATTAACAGTACAAACTCTAAAACAAAAAAATATATACTCAGCTCTGTATATTTGCAGATAGATTGGAAGGCAGTCTCTCAGAACACAGGTTCCAGCAATTAAATGCAGTTAGTATTTATTTCGGTTATTAATGTCATCATGGTGCTGTCTAGCAGTGCCATTTTTATGAGCAATTAACTAAATAAACTTCTCACAGAGACATTGAAATGCACTGGGCAGGCAGGAGCAGTTAAATCTGAACTTAATATAATCTGAAGGTACAGATCTCCTTGGAAAATTGCTTTCTGCTTCAATTTTCGGGCTGAATATGCAGCTAAGTGTTCTGGGCTGAGAGTGCAGTAAGGCATACAAATCTGTTTTTAAGTGGGTGCTTTCTGCTTCTGCTTTTTAGGCTGATGCTGTACCTAACATTCTACAGTTCACTCTGTCTGTCTTTGCCTATCCATCTTTCTCTTTCTCACTCACGATGCTCAGTATGCCACTGAAGGGCATGATACTGCAGTAACATTAATGACATGCAGTTCTGATATAAGCTCAAATGGTGGAAATATCTGCAACTATGCCATTCATTGATGACCATTCATACTTTACAAAAACTGCTCTAAAAACAAAGAACTCTTAACTGGTTAGCAGTAATCAAATGACTTTGTTGTTACTCTATGGTGAAGTAAGTAACATTAATTTTACATAAGGAAATAAGGTAGCTAGGTTTCTCTAAAATTATATGTTGACAGTCTAATACTTTAGAGCAGCATCTTATCTATTCACTGTCTGCTACATGGAAAATGAAAACCCTACAGCATGATATCAGTTTAGAAAATGAACTTTAGAAAACTCACATATGTTATATTGATTAAAATGTTCTAAAATGATTACAGCATCTTACAAAGTCTCCGAAAAATAAGTTGTCATCCAAAAAATAATTTTAAAAATCAAATTAAAAATCAACTAACCATTAGCAGCTCAATTTACAAAATCTACAGTTTCTTTTTTTTTGCTTCTAAAGCACCAGAATGATTTATTATGTGTGCCTCATAGATTACAATGAAGATTAGAACACGATAAAGCACAGCCACCTCAAAGGTTTATAACCTTTTCTTCTTTGCTCTTCTTCTCCATGAGGCACAGATAATAAAACTACAATATATTTTCTTAATTAGAAATATGTATCACACTCAGAAGCCTAGCATCCAGGTGATGAAAGGAAAAGATTCCTCTCAGGTGTCTGTCTATCTCTGTCAACTTTCCATTAGCATTTGGATTTTTAGAGGCAGCCTAAACTTATAAAAATTAAACCATACTGATTTTACAGTATAACACCATGATATTGCATGCCAAGCTCAAAATTGTTAACTAATGTTGGGGTTGTAAGATGCTTCTAGTAGATCCTTGTAGAATTCACTCTAAGTTCATTTCATGACCCTGTGTGGTGGCTAAGGAAATGTTGACCTTGTTCATTTTGGCGGCTGTCATGCAGGATCACTAAAGGAAAACAAAATTAATTTTAGAAATATATGCTACTGGACCTGTGGGTGCATAATGTAAATATTATGAACCTTGCAGTCAGTGGTATGTCATAGTCATATCATTGTCAGTACAGAGCCACTGGATGCAAGGTACTCTTAAGTTTCATGGTCAGAAAATGCCCTGTAAATAGTGCAATCAATAGCCATAATTTGGGGAGAACAGAAGTGGTATGAAACATTTTTGGGAGTTCATTTTCAGATATGGAGAATATTATAAGTGTTATCTGAGCATGTTATCAAGAGGAGAATTATATGTGTAAAAATGGTGCATCATTGCTTAATTCAGCAAATCAACCATTTTACACTAAATTATCCAAAATGGTTGCCTACTGAAATATCAGAACTCGGACAAAAAATTTCAAAAGTCGATCTTCTCCTTTAAACATTTTTTTGCAGGGTGCAAGCCCTCTTCCCCGCACCCCACCAGTTGGGGGAAGTCCCCCGCACCCCAAAATGTAGACATACCAACTCTGAGATCATCATAAATTGGAGAACAGGGAATATTCTGAGAAATGGCATCTCAGACTCAGTCTCTACATTTCAGGACTCCCTCTAGTGGGTTGCGACATTTCAAATGGTTATCATGCAGGACACATATTACAATGATTATAGATTCACAGGTTCATAGGTAGGTACTAGGCTATTGGCCTAGGGGCCTGTGTAAGCCTAGCCAACAAGGTTCCCTGGCTTTTACCACTCAAGAAGGTTATTTTCCTGTGCCCCTGTCGAGCAGAGCCACAGAACTGATCCCTAGGGTGAATTTCCAATTTCCCATCCACTCATCAAGATTTTTCTTGAAGACTGTTAGTGTGGAACTATGCTTCATAGAGATAGGTAGCTTTTGCCAGAGTATGGGAAGTCTCAGGGACAGGAATCTGGGGTTCCTATTACATTATCGAAAGATAATGTAATTGAACGCTGAGAACTTCGAAACAGCCGCATTTCGAAGATCACATTGTGGGATCACAGTACAGTGAAGATCGGGATATTTGCCCTTTCTTCACTGTAGTACAATCTCGGAGTTGGAATATATATTTAGCGGGGGGTGTGGGGGGACAGCCCCCCACAATAAAAGCTTTGATATGCGGCCATTCCGATGTTTTGAGCATTCAATTACGTTATCTTTCGATAATGTAATAAGAACCCAGGGATCTATCCCTCCAGCATGTTCTGTTTATTGTGGTAAGAAGGTTTAGGTTCCTGGAGCTTTAGCTCAGTGGGATTGGGATTTCTTTAAGTGTAGCATGCCCAACAGTTCTGGGTTTGACATAGCTTTGTATGTCAGGCAGAGATCACCACTGAGTAGGCGATATGCTATGAAGTAAAGCTGGAGTTTTTTTGAGACGGTCAGCATAGGGCATCTGTTTGAATCCTTTAATCCTTTTTGTGAGGTATTTTTGTGGCCTTTCCAGCTGCTGCAGATGTCTTGTGAGGTACATTCCAAAAGGTGCATTGTACTCAATAATGGGTCTAATGAGAGCAGAGGTGAGGGGAACAATGACCTCTTTTTTCCTAGATGAGAACCCTTTCGTGATGAGGTGTGCCACACAGTAGGATTTCCTGACTACTGTGGTGATGTGGTTATCAAAGGAGAAACTACTGTCCACCTGAGTCCCAAGGTCTCTTATCACACCTTCGGCATTAAATGGACTGCCACCTAAGTGATAGCTCATGGGTACCGAGTTCTTACCAAAGGGGATGACAATGCACTTTTGGCATTGAGCTTGAGGCTGTGGCTCTGGCATCAGGCATCAGTCTCGGTGAGGCCCTTCTGTAGTATGTCCACGTTGTTTGGGGACTCGACTATGGCACCTAGTTTTCAGTCGTCTGCAAACTTCGTCAGCCAGAGGCCCTCTGTGTTAGCCTGTACTTCTGAGAAGTAGATACCAAATAGAAGAGGACCCAGGACTAAACCCTGTGGTACTCCATTTGTTACAGGTTTGAAGTCAGATTTGGAGTCTGCAACTTTTACAGTGTGGGTTCTGTTGGTGAGCCAACTGACAACACATCTTGTGACGTATGGATTTATACCCAGTTTAGTGAGTTTATCTATGATTCCAGAATGAGGGATGGCGTCGAAGCCTTGGCGAGGTCAAGATAGGCTGTGTGAACTGCCTTACCCTTGTCTATGGCTTTGGTGACTGTTTCAAAGAAGCCAATCAGGTTCAGGAGGCATGATCTGCCCTTCATAAACCCAAACTGGGTGGGGTCCAGGGTCTGGAGGTTACCAATGTCTTTGTTTATGAGTTCCATGATGATACGTTCCATGGCTTTGCAGACCAGGCTTGTCAGGCTAATAGGGCGATATTTCTCAGGCATGGCGGCTCCCCCTTTGTGGAGTGGTATAACTGTTGCTGTGCACCATTCAGTGGGTACAAAGCCTGACATGAGGCTGTGGTTGAATATGGTGCTTAGGTGGGGGGCCAGTTCATTCTGAAATTCATGTAGAACGCAGCCTGGGATGTTGTCCGGTCCCATGAATGCTGTGTTCTTGGCTTTGGAGAGCGCAGTTTTTACCTGCTCAGTTGTGATTGCAGGGGCACTGCATTCTTCCAGTATGGATATGGGCCCCTTGGGGGGTGAGGGAGGGTAAAGTTGGCACTGAACCTATCAGCCAGGATGTTGGCAATATCAGTTGGTTTCGTAATCTTCATGCCATTGTGCTGCAGCATAGAGCAGATCTGGGTGTTGCCACTGAGATTCTCGACATAGCTGTAGAATGCTTTGTGATTGTTCTTAGAGTCAGTGGCAATCTTGCTTTCATAGCTGGCTTTGGAGGATTTTATGAGGGATCTCAGCTTCTTGCTGAGGCTGACTAGGGAGCTCTTCCACTCATGGGATTTTACTCTCTTTTGCAACAGTTTCTTCCTTCTGTTATATAGTTTGTTTATAAAAGGGGACCACCAGATTGGCTTCCTTTTTTGGAGGATAGTGTCTTGGTTCTGCTAGGGATAGCACGATCCATGCACTTGTGTAAGTGCATATATAGTGCATTTGTATAAGATTCAGCAGTCGCAACTGCATTGTC
Organism: Protopterus annectens; assembly: GCF_019279795.1. Classification (NCBI taxonomy): domain Eukaryota; kingdom Metazoa; phylum Chordata; order Ceratodontiformes; family Protopteridae; genus Protopterus; species Protopterus annectens. The sequence goes on along the minus strand of NC_056735.1, from coordinate 1,376,529,872 downwards.
CATCTGCATGGGTGTCGTGAAGTTTGCCACTTCAGTCTTAAGGAGCATGAAGTTGGCTTTGGAGAATTTTTTTACAGTGGTTAGCATTTACAAAAAAAAAATCACATATACCCTTTTTTGTAAGCATAACACCTACTAAGGTGAGCTGAAAGGGTAATACTGCACCTTCCAGAGGCAGTAAGACCTATCTCCTTTAGTAGTGGATTTCATTATACATTTGGAAGAACCAGTGCTGTTCAGTATGGTTCACTTGGTCAGGCATTTGGACTAACATAAAATATATAAAGATAAAATAAAATATTTTCTAATTTTACTGTTGTGCAAAGTTCTAAACCTGAATAAAAACAATTTTTTTTTTTGCCACTACTTATCCAGTAACATATGTTTGCTAACCATAATACATTAGGATTATTTAGCAATACTTTCAGTTTCAGTGGGCATGCCAAAAGGAGATTTATATTATTTAGCCATCTCTTATTTCCAACTTTCTCCAAGTGAACACCACTGTTTTCAATGTTTATAACACTGTAGTGCAGGAAATATGCTCATGTAAATATTCACTTTTTTAATTCACTTAACCAGTAAAAGTGACAGAAAAATATACTAAATGCAAAGCAGTTTTGCTATACAGCCAAGCACCAAAGTACCGATCTGTAACAAATATCAATATTTACCAAGTTTACAATCATAGTATTGTTTTTTTTTCCCCTTATTGTTGGAAAAAAATGCCCCGCTTTGTCTGATGACTAGTTTTACCAAAACAGCTGATAGAGCACTAGCACTCTTCTGAGAGCTAATATGTACAATTAAAAATAAAGTCAGGCCTGTCTTCAGGCAGCTGTGAGGACTCATTTTAACCAAGATTTCAAGAATTTAGTAAACCTTTACCCTCAGTACCTCCCACAATGCCAGCTATTTGTAGACTCCTATTTCCAGCCTTATCATCTAGATTATCTAGATATGACATAAAATAAACAATCCCTTGACTAAGTTCAGTACTAAGGCTATAAAATTGGCATCAGGTACACAGTAAAAGCATACTTAAGGCTTTATATTTTTACTGTCTGCTTAACCAGAGTAGGTAAAACCTGCACTTTAGTGCAGCTGGTATCCTTTTACACCCGGACTAGTGAGGTGTTTGATGGGTCAGAGTTATTCAGAATGAAATTTGACTCCACTACCTCTCTAGGCATTCCAGAGCCTGATTGCTATTTCCCAATTCATTGTTTTTGCTTACATTTCACTATGATGATGATGATGATGATAAGGTAGCTTACGAGGGTTATAAATGATAATTAATGGCTTCAGAACAGTAAAAAGAAGTGTTGCAAAAAAGTGCAACTATAGAAATATATTTCATCAGACAAAGCATTGAGGAAACCACAGTAGCCTGACTGCACGTGCCAAAAACTGTTCACTCACTTCTGTTCTTTTGAATATTCTCTTGTTGGTAACTGGCTATACAGCAAAGAGTTTCAGAATGTGATTACATCTCAGTCAGTATTTGACTAGATGTAAGGAGTTAGCCGGTGAGGGATGGAAGTGAGTGACAAAGACAAGCTTGCCCACTACTGGGGTAGGAAATGAGTGTCATCCTGCCACAGAACTACTGCTTAAGGGAAGGCATTGTACTGAGCTATACTGCAGAGGGACTTACATGGATAAGCAAAGAAGTTTATCACTTCACTTAAGCATCGCAGGTGCAAGGAATTTCACACTGTCTTCAAACAGACATTGCACTGTACTTGTGATTGACAGGGAATGACTAGTAGGAATGAATAACAAAATGTCTTAATTCTTGCTAACCTTGCGTACTTACAAGTTTATTCATACTGGTTATGACTCTAGCTGTCATCATTCTCTCTGTGTGATGCAGGCAATTTATCTAAATGGTTCAGTCAAGGGACACAGGCTTGACAGTCATTAGTGTGGGAGGACACGGAGACAACATCCAAAAGAAAGTTCTTCAAAAAGATTCTGTGGTTGTTGGATAATGTACCTGATTTGAAAACCTGTTTAAGTAGGTATACTTATCTCATTTATGAAGAAGATATAACACTGACTGAACTGATTAAAAATATAAAGAAAAGGTTAATTTGTCATTTTTATTTCATCCTTGTAAACAATAAGTCAATGTCATTTATCAAGTAAGCAATTAAAGATACAAAATAAAAGAACAGTTCACATTAAAATAAATAACATATTATACAAAATAGTTACAGTTTCAACTATTCTTAAGTCAGTTCATTAATATGAATTTAAAACACTGTGGTATACAAATGGATTTGTGAAGTAAGAAGACATTTTGATAACATTTTAGTTAGTTGTAGCAGGCAGAGACTACTATTATGCCTTTATTTGATAAGAGATATATTTGCAAAATGTCTTCCTTTAGCTATACACAACAAATGGTGACACATCTGTGCAGCTGGAATACAGTCTAGATCACCTGTTTTGATTCCCCATCCCAACCCCCATCAATTTTCATGCACTCACTGCCCATTAATAAGGTAAATTACTTCTTAAAAGGATTATCCAAGTATGGAAAAGCAGGATCAGGTGACTCATATTCAGAATTCTAAGAGCCTGCGGCACCTATATACCATTCCTATACCAGCTGGAGTACAGTGCAGTGCCAGTGCAGATGCTGTCATTTTTACCCCCCCCCCCCAATCATCTGTCTAACACCCAGTGCTTATTAGTGAGGCAAACCACTAGTTAAAAGGTCTACGCAAATATGGAAAGGCAGGCTCCTATAGCTGTTATCCAACACTTTTAAAACTCTGCAGCATATCTATGGTATGAATTATATTATCAACTTCTCATTGGCATACAAGTTTCTTTCCAGAAATGCAGAATATTTTTGCTATAATTCAAATAGCTAAGTAAGGGAATATTGACAAACTAGGATTGTACAGGCTGATTTCTATTTTAACTCCACTCCCCAAACACCTGGTATACACTGAACTTAAAGCACAATTAGGGAGCTATATATTCCTACGTGAACACCAGCCTACAATACTACCATCATCATATCTCTCTCTCTCTCTCTCTCTCTCTCTCTCTCTCTGTGTATCTATGAAGGACACCTGACTGGTGAAATTCTCATTAAATTTAATAAGGCGTTCGACTCGGTGGCTTATCAGAGACATTTTGGTGGAACTAGGTCTTCGCAACCTTAAACAGACTCCTACAAACTGGTTAAGCAGTTATCCCGGAACAAAATCTTTCAGAGTTCATCTGACAATTCTTAGTCTCAGCCAATCACAGTACTTGAAAGTGTGCTTCTGCATTCAGTCTTGGGGCCTTTTCTATTTACCCTTTTTATAAATACTGTCTCTTTTACCTTCCCAGCATTAAGACTTTTTTTACAGAACTATCATGGAAAAATGGTTCTTTACTCTCTAACAGCCGTAATTAAACAATCTCTTATGTATAGCCCTGACAAACATTTTAATTGGCCTAGTTGGCATGGTTTCGGCATGAACCTAACAGAGGTACTGAATGTTTCTTAGCATTCACAACAGATTGAGCAAAGTCCCTTTAGGCTTGTCCATACTGACATTCTAGAAACAGTTAAAAAGTTTAAGTAGTGAGGATTATGGCTGGGCCCTTGCTTTTCTTTTAGCAATCAATCCAAAATAAAATTCAAGATCTACTGGGGCCCTTTTAAAATATCTGACTTACTGACTAAAGAATTTAAAACATCACTAAATAAGGCTATTCTCATCCCAGAACTTGAGTATACCATTCCAGTAATCATTTCAAATTCAAATTTGCCTGGAAACACATTAAATAAAATCTACAGAATTATCCTCGACTCATCAAATGCCACTGACTAATACTAGAAAAGGCACGATCACTCCATACTATTAAACCTAGAACTAAACTGAAAATATCTTCATTGATGCATAAGATACTGAACAGGAATCTCTACCCTGCTCGAGCCAGATTTCTAAATGTTAAAAACCTTCATCATTTCTTTGCATTCTTCCTTTTTGTAACTGCTAGTGTTGTCTGTGATTCCTTCCTTTGTTTGGGACTTTTAATGTAGCAGCTGTCATGTAAACTTATACTGCATTATGTTTTTCACTTGTTTTATGTCATTTTGCCACATTTTTCGGTAATGATTATGTATGCATATCTTTTGCTGCTATTAGACTGTGAATTCTGTACGTGTATTGCTCTGGTGTTTGTACAACTTGAATGTTCATAAGAATAATTTTCACATGTCTTGATGACTCACCTAGTTAGTTCAGCCCTTTCAATAAACACTTGATTGTCCACTGTGGTCACTACAGTGCAGTGCAAAATCCGTTTCCATATTGGTTAAAGTAAACAAAATATCTTGCTGTCAATAAAAAAAAAAAAAACCTTAGCCAGCTTCAAAAACTTTAATACCATATTTATAGCAGTACCTAACAGATGATACAAAATGCCACTATCATGTATGTGCATCTTAGAATATGTATCTGATATGCACTATAGCTATTAGCTTACCCAAAGCAGTCACTGTACTTGTGTCATGTTTCATGTTTTTTTTTTTCCATTGAGAAGAGTCCTAGCCCCCTCTAGTCTCTGGTTATATATCTTCCCTTTTATCCCTGGTTCTTTCTGGTGGTTTGCCTCTGGATTTCTTCTAGGAGTCTGATGTGTCTTTCCTTATTTGGCCTCTAGAACTGATGTAGTATTCAAGGTGCAGGCTGACCATGGATGCGTAGAGTGGAAGCACTGCCACTTTTTTTCTGTATCTCCCTTAGGATACATCCCAGGATTCTGTTGTTGATGCCTTTGCCTTCTCAGTCTGCTCATGGCGGTTCAGTCCAGGTGTGATCCACACACTCCAGGTATGTTTCCATCTCTGTTGCCATCAGTTATGTCTCTCAGCTGATAATTCACACCAGGCTTGTCATGGCCTAAGTTCATGACTCTGCATTTGGTTATACTGTTGCGCTAGACCTAAACTGCCACCTTTTTGCCCACGTGGTCAGCCTGTGCAAAACCTCCCCCAGACTCTTCCACTGCTGCAAATATTTTTGTGTCTGTTCATTCATATGTGTAAAATAACAACACTTTGAGGAGAATCAGACCCAGAACAGACCCCTGTGGGACTCCATGACACACTTTCCTGATTCCTGATATTGTCCTTCTTACCAAAACCTTTTGTGTCCCACCTTTCAACCCTGAAGCCATCAAGTTCCTCTGTCTTTTCCCTGTTGATATCCTTTACAAGTTTCCAAACAGCATCATGTGTAGGACCAAGTCAAAGATCTTCTTTAAGCCCAAGTAAGTCATGTGTACTGGTCCACCCCTGTTAAGTTCATCTGTAATCCAGTCATAAAACTGGATTGGGTTTCACTGAGAGCTCATTCTAGTCATTAACATGCATTAGATGCTGTCCTGGGAATTATTGCTGTCTATAAACACATATTACCTGCCTTTCCTTTTGCAGTCTATTCATGACTTTCCCTACCACTACTATTAGCCAACAGGTCAGTAAATCCCTGGATTTTCCTGTTTCTTGTGCAAGGATAAAACAATCAAAGTGTTCCAATTTGCAGGCACTTCTGCACTGGCCACTGCTCTGTTAAAGACCTCTGTCAGAGGGTCTGCCAGCAAACTCACCAGATTTCTGAGGATTCCACTGGTAGCCTATTTAATCTCTGTATTTTATCCTCCCTAAGACCTGTAAGTTCCCTTTCTGTTTTACCCTGTATATCCCAGTGTTTATCCACTATTGTAACATTTTCTGCCCTGCCTCCCTCCCAACATGGCACCCTTTGCTTTGTTTTGTTTCTCACAGATGAAGCAAAGTATCCATTATGTACCCCTGCTTTCCTCAGTCTTCTGTGGTCCCCTTCCCATATTTGTTCAGATTGGACAGGTTTGTCCATCCCTTATTTCTTTATACAAAAAAGTTCTTGTTTCACTTTGTGATCCCTTCTGCTAACTCATTTTCAACTTTTGCCACCCTCAGCACCTTTATTGTCTTTTAGCTCTCTTTGTACTGTAACTCTTCTAACTCCCCAACTACCTCTTGTAAACCCTATCTTTTGCCCCATCTGCTAGCTTCACATTCCCTTAAGCCAAAGCAGTCTTCTCTTTTAACTTTTTGACTCTTTTCACACCCTCATTAACAGGTATAAGCACTCTACAGCTTGTGGAGTCCCTCAGTTTTCTTCCAGTCTCATAACTCAACCTTGACTCACATCCCCAGCTCCTAAAACCCCCCACAATATTACCCTTGTTATTCTATTCTTACTGCTCTCCCATACTCTACACCACACAGTAGTCTGATTACTGTTGGCTAAAGGTGTTTTAACCTGGACATCCATTGTTTCCTTTGTAATGGTTAATGTGTTAAAGACAAGACAGTTTGACTACCTCCAAAATCTTTTCTGACACAGTCTACACCAGCTGGCTGAAATCTTTATAATCCAAAACTTTATTCATTTCCCACTCCCTATTGACCATGAAGCTGACAATCTTCCAGGCTGTTCCAGGCAGATTCAGATCCCCCTTGATTATTATTCTCTCCCTCCTACCGTATTCCTTTATTCTCTCCTCCAGTCTCTCATAGATTCACAGATTCATAGACTGTTACTAGGCTAATGGCCCAGGGGGCCTTTCTAAGCCTAGCTCAGTTTACCCAAAAGAATAATGATGCCCTGTATCCAAATAGGACATTGAGGACCATGCATTTATAAGCTACCTCTGTCCATAAGAGACATGGGTGCCAGGCCCGGTGTAAATTTCCTATTCCCCATCCACTGGTCTAGGTTTCACTTGAACTGGGCAACAGACAAACTCAGCTTCACATGGATGGGAAACCTGCTCTATAGGAAGGGCAGTCTCTGTGACACATATCTGTCTCTCCAACATGTTCTGTTTAAGTCACAGACAAAATTCAGGTCCCTAGACCTTGTATTTCTGGTACCCTTTGACTCATGAATATGTAGGGGATTCCTAAATGTGGGGATTGCAGATGCCTTGTAAACTGGGCATAGATCACCCCTCTGCAATCTATAGGAGACTGAGTACAGGGAAAGGGCTTCAAGGAGCTCTGCATAAGCCAGGTTTGTTATGCCTTGTATTCTTTTTGTAAGGAATCTCTGACGTCCCTCTAGCTGCTGCATATGTCTGATCAAGTACATACCAAAGGGAGCATTGTACTCTATGATTGGTCTGATAAGGGCAGAGTACAGTGGGATAATGACCTCTTTGGATCTTGATGCTATGCCCTTACTTATAAGTTGCGCAACATAAAAGGAATTCCTCATTCCGGTGACCACATAGTGATTGAAGGTAAGGCAACTTTCTTGCACAGATCCCTGACCACTGGGTCATCTCATAGGAGCATATTATCAAGATGGTAATTAGTCAGGATGGTTGACTTCTCAAAGTGTGCAATTATGCATTTCTTAGCATTGAGTTTATGACCATGGCTTTGGCACCATTTGTTAGTCAGAGATAGACCTTCTTTAAGAATGCTAGTGTCTGCAGGGGAGTCCATGATAACACCTAGCTTGCAATCATCTGCAAACTTAGTCAGACATAAATTTTCAGTATTCAGAGAAATAGATGCCTAAAAGGAATGGGTCCAGTACTGAGCCCTGGAGGACTCCACAAGTGGCTGGCCTCTTGGTGGAGGTGGCCTCACCTATTTTGACCTACTGGGTCCTATCAGAGAGCCAGATGGTTATGCAGCAGGCGATAAAAGGAAATTGGGGAGCTTATCTATAATGCCTGAGTGGGGTATTGTATCAATAGCCTTGGCCAGGTCAAAGTAAGCTGTGTGCACAGTCTTACCTTCATCCAGTGCTTTGGTGACCCTCTCAAAAAAAGTCCACCAGATTTAATAGGCATGACCTTCCTTTAACAAAGCCAAACTGTGATGGGTCCTGTGTTTGCAGGTTACCTATTTCCTCATTTATCATATCCATGATGATTCTTTCTATGACCTTACAAATTAGGCTGGTAAGAATTATGGGCCTGCAATGTAGCCATCTTCCATTCCTTGGGCACAAAACCTGACTGAAGACTCCAGTTGAAAAATTATTCAAGTGGACCAGAGAGGTGATGTTTCTTGCTATTTATTAAACATTCTGGGATGTTAACGGGGCCCATCGATGCAGTGTTTTTGGCTTTGGAAATTGCATTGATGACCTGTTCCCTTTTGATGGTTGGGGGGATCATGTTATGTGGTATTTCCTTTAGACTATCGGGGGGGGGGGGGCATTTGAGTTGAATCTGTCCCCAAAAGGTTGGCGATGATCTTGATGCTATTTACAGTAAGTTTTGCGCATTGTTGCGTATTTCTTCTGAGATTACGGACATAGCTGCAGAGAGCTTTGTGGTTGTCCTTTGCCTGAGAAGCTATTTTTTTCTTCAAATTTTGAACTACTAATTAACACTCTTAGCTGCTTAAAGAGGGATTTTAGTATGTATGTCTTTGCTCCTACACTTGGCCAAGATTTTATTTCTTTTGTTGTATAACCGATTGATATTTTGATTCCACCAGGGTGGCTTGTCTTTTGAGTTTGCCTTATTCTTAACATGAATGGGCACAGCTCGCTCTAATACAGCTATCAATATGGCTGTACAGATATTTTGGAAATAGCTCAGTATATGCTAAAGTGTTTACTCGGTTTGGGGGGTGCTTGGAATTTAGCCAAGGTGTTGCTTAGTAGAGAGAGGTTAGCTTTGGAATAGTTCCTAAAGGTTTTTGGTTTGGTTTTGCTGGATCCCCTGATTTAATTTTTATTTCAAGTAAAACTGCCTTATAGTCATATCTGACAAGTGAAGATATTACACAGGGCGAGGAACATCAGCCCCCCCCCCCATATTTGTGAGTATAAGGTCAAGGATGTTTGTACCCCTGGTAGGAGAATAGACCAACTGTTCCAGGATGTTGGTATTAACAAAGTTTAGGAATCACTGGGCTTGTGCATTAGAAGTGGTGTGGGATTCCCAATCTGTAGAGGAGTAGTTGAAATCCCCATCAAGGTGAGGTACGTTGAGGCAGGTGGTATGGGTTTCCTGGGACATGGAAGTAGATGTATAGTTTGCAAGGTTATGGTACGACACCTTGTTTATGGTGAGTGGCACATGTATGAGTTCCAGTGCGGGTCATACACTTTAACTAGTCTGGAGTCTGTGAGGCTGGTTCTAATATAGACTGAGACTCCTCCACCTTTAATTCCCTCCTGTGCAATAGCTGGTGCAAAGGTGTGAAAGGCATTATAAGCTTGCATTGCTGGAGTACTCTCCATGACTTTAAACCATGTCTCCATTACTGCACTGATGTCTACACTCTCCAGAGAGAAGAAGGCTTGCAGGGAGTGGAGTTTCTTGTTAAGACTTCTAGCATAGAAGTACCACCTTCAGATATTCCTTCATAGGTTCAGTTAAGTTGAGAGGTTTATCAGTTTGGCATTGCCTAAAAAAGGCACTGTGGGGGTGGAAAAGGTCTTTGCCAATATCTGAAAGCCTAGATGGGATAAGTGCTGACTATCCCTGGCAAAGCAGCATTGTCTGTCAACCATATCCTCCCAGCTGTCAAATATTGTACCTCCCAGGAGTGAAACCAGAAGTTAAGCCAATTGTTAAAATCAATCATTTTCTGTTGGTAGCGTAGTATCATCCTTGGAGAATAGAAGGTAGTATGCTGCTCACTGCTAGGTTTATACTTGTCTGATACATGTAATCAACAAGCGTGATCATATCTTGCTTCATGTAGTCAAGGGAAGTACCTCTCAGGTCATTAACACCTCTCATCCTCTCATATGTGTTGTGAACAGTAAATGGTATCACTGTTCTAGTTTCCTCCTCTTCCATCACATTAACTACCAGGGTACTTAACATGGGTTTTGACCCCATCTTCTCCTTTGCTCCTGTCTTGAGCTGGCGTTCTACCTACTACATGATTTCATTTCTGATGCCTAGCTTTATGTAGTTTGCTAACTCACCTTTATCTCTCTCTGTGTCTTTCTCTCTCTGTGTCTCTCTCTCGCTCTTCTTTTTAACTTGACACACTCTCTTGCCACTGGCCCATGTTTCTATGATATAAGCAATGTCCATCCTCCTCTCCTGTATCATTATTTGCAACTCCCCAATATTTTTACCCAGATTCTTTGTACTGCATAGTAATCAAATCTGGCCAAGATCAAAGCCACCTTTCTTTGCTCAACTGCAATGCTCTTCATTTCTTTTTTCATTCTGTCTGCTGCATGAATACCTTCCCCTTTTGGTTTTGTGACTCTCCCTCCCCCTTCCCTCTTAGTTTAAAGGCATAATTTTCCTGCCCAGCACTTTGCACCACTGTCTATTCTGGGCTAATATGGAACCCATTCCTTGCATTGAGCTGATCTCTATGTCAGGTTTTCCCCATCTTCCTAACATTTACTGTTTTTAAACCTTTCTCTTTTGTCCATTGTTAGACCCAGTCATTAAACTCACTAATATTCTCTTTTTACAGTGTGCTGGCCTTGAGAACAGGTAAAATGGCTGTGAATGCTACCTCCAACCACCTTTCCTGCATTTCTCTGCTATCTTCTTCTTCATCCTGCTTGCTTTTATCTCATCTGCCTCCTCTGACAGGTCTGTGGTGCCTATATGTACCACAACATGCCTCAAACAAACTAGAGTACTAATCATTTTTTTTTTATTTATTCAGTATTTACCACCTCAGATAAAATTTTTTAGACTATGAAACATTCTACAAAACTCCAGGCTTTATAAGGTACAGAATACATCATATCCAAAGTTGGATTCTTAAAAAGTCTGAGGTACCATAGGTAAGAGCCTCCACTATCTTGCTGTGCTACCTTGACCTTATTTTTAGGTCCAGTACCCTGGCATAACATCATACTGGGTGGCAGAGTGCAACGTGGAGTGACCAACATTACACTGAAATCATCTGCCTTTATATGACTCAGTATACTACGTACAGAATGGAATTCATAAATATACTTTTTAATAAACCTAGTAACCTATGTATGGTATAGTCCTCAGTAGCCCAATCCTAAAATGTAGCCTCCACTGGTTGCTCAGCATGCCCAGCTCCAGAACGGCATATGCACTTCAGCCATAATACTGCAAGCATATGAGAAAAACTCTGTCACACGTGCTATTTGGGGTGGGGCACAAGGGATGACATGTTGTGGTACTGTGCACCTAAACTGCAATTCATTTTCAGTGCAAGGTCAGTTTTAGTCATCCTCTGTGTTCAAAAAAAAAAAACAAAAAAAAACAAGTGTACATACACACAGCAATCACCTGGGGTGGACATGTGGGCATCCCTCATATAATGGTAAGCAGCACTGAATAAATATATAAAATGACCAAGTATAAAAACAATACAGGCTTTATTAAAAACAGTCTTGCTGTGAAGGTGTTAGGAGTTTTTTTTTTTTTAATAAGGTCTGCATTGCTTTTACTTATTGGTTATGTTTTTATTTTCACCTTATAATGCTTGCAGTTACACTGCTGGCATGCAGGTAGAGCTCCTCCCTCTATCACAAATGCCATTAACTTCACTGAGTAGAAGTATTCATTGGAGTGTTACAGTACAGCCTGAAGAACCTGTGTTTTGGTAGACCTCCACAATTCCTTACTAACCCATGTGACTTGCACAGTCAGGGAGGTCTGTCTCAGAATCAAGCAAAAAAAACATGTGCTTGGGGCATAATATATTTTAGAACTCAGCCCCCAGTAGGAATAAACTTCTCATTAAATGATTATCAAGTCAGCATTCAGCATAATAAAATTTTCCATGGTATCATAGTAGTCACGCCTAGGGGAATAATAATCTTACATTTTAGAATAACTTCTGCTTCCTTTTCTTCCAACATTTTTTCTAGCATATCTTCCGTAGAGTCATTTTGTGAAGTTGTGATTCTGCTCAAAAAATGGCTAAATTACATCCTGGTTCAGTTCTGCTATAGTGTGAGAGCCAGCTTTAACAATGCTTAAAGGGATGCTTAACAACTGTTAGGCACCCCCTATACACTGTTAACATTGGATCTGCACTAAAAGCAGACAGTGCTGACCAGAAAATAGCAGCAACAAGACATGAAATAGCTTAATTTCAACTCCCTTTTCTCCCTGCTGTCTGCTAAGGTTCACTCAGTTGTTTAGTTACAACTGCTTTCCTTAGATAGGAATACATAAGGATGTCAACCACTTCCCCACTGTTTTACTGGCTTTCAAAGCCAGAACAACACATCTTTTCATCTTACTTTTGATTAATTTGTGGTACATGGAAAATAAGAAAAATCTCCATGCACTACAAAGAATTATGAGCGGGTCAGTAATTGTAACCAGATGCACCTCTTGAGCTTCATTCTTAAAGTGAATTTCTTTGCATCCATGTCTGAAACACAGAGTAAAGCAGTTATGATCTCCAACCCACTCATAATTCTCTGTGCTGTGCTGTGTTGATTTCATGTACAACAGCTAGCATAGTGTCTGCTTTCTAGGAACTTGTGTGTCACATCAGAGCTTGTATCTGGGACAGTTCTCAGCTAACAGAAACATCTCTTCTGTTTTGTAACTGTGTCACAAAATCCTTGTGGTACCCTAAATATAATGTGTTGTAGAAGAGAACTCCATTTTCATTTCCTGAAAATGTTGCTCAGTTTTATGGAAGGATTGTGAAAGGAATTTTGCCTTTACCTGAAAGAAATCCAGCAACTGAAGACATAATGAGTTGTTTGTCCTGCAAATTCCTTTTAACATTCTTGTTTAGTGCTCTGTGCTCATATCAGTACTGAGCTAACAAAGATGTATGACGCTGTGATATCATGTACTTGTGTATGTTATGGAAATTTTATACTAGTGCTTGATGCAAGTAGAATGTGATGCTTGCATGCATTTGCATTGTACTTATTCATCCTTATACAAACACCACCAAGTGTCTCATTTAGTGTATTTTTATATTTGTGTTGCTTCTGTCATTTGTAACTGTTTCTACTTGTGTGTTGCCTTCACTAAGGGCCCAGGTCATGTCTGAAAAGGATCATTTGACCAGTCCACTTACTCAGTGAACAAATTTATGCACTATATTTGCTAGTTTGTATCACAAATACTTTCCCCTGACTACTGAGATCTCCACAACTTTTAAACAGAATAGCATAATTAATTCAATGGTATGCATGCTTGAAACCAAGCCTGTCTTAACTTACTAAAGTGAGTAATTTAGTACTACTGCATCTGCCTGTTGCACACATTGTCAAAACTTTTTTTCCTGATTCTTTCTTAGTTTATCGGAGGACTCTACCAAACATGTCTCTGTTAGTGAAGTAAACTTACATGCAATCAAGAAAAGAGGTGTGAAGAGAAATAAGTTTGTCAAACAGTAGTCAGAAAGTTGTGATTTACTTAATGAGTCAAGTTATAAAGAACACTAAAAATCGACTGGCAATCCAGCATAAACAGTTAAGGATTTGAGCTGGTAACACGCTTTACCTGAGTTCTTTTCCCTTATTCTCCACTTAGACTGTCACTGTGTGTTTCTTGGCATGTCAGTTGGCCAAACACTCTCCTGGATTATAAATGACTGAAGTAAAAATGCCTAGGTGCAAGTTAATTCAAACTGTTTTTTAGTAATGAATAATACATAAAGATGACTCACTCACTGGGTATGTTGACTTCAACATACTTTTGTGTTATTATACTATTATTAATGCTACCTAACTACACCCCGAAAAGACAACTTTAAAACATTCATATGGTGTTGTCAATCTAGGAGAGAAAACGTTTGCATGATTTCATGCGAAATTAATCAGAATTTTCTGGTTGATGTTCTCCTGGCACACCGTAATACCATACTATGTGTTATTCCAAGCACCTCCTGAAACATCATTTAATTCCTTATTTTTTCTCTAGTCCTCTCATTCAGATTATGCCTCTACTATTCTATTAATTTCCCGACTCTGTTGCCTGAGTGATCCTCTCTCCAGCAAACTTCAGAGTGTGCCTTTATTTCTGTTACTGCTTTCTTCTTTTCCTGTTTCTCTCTCTCTCTCTCTCTCTCAAGTTCCTGATGTTATAAAATCACATTCTGATATTAAAATTCTCCAGCAAGGGCTGGACCAAACAATGCTTGTTGTATTAATCATGGGTTTACCCTTAACACCAAGAAATGTATCATAGTTTCCTGTGGTAAATCTAGTATCACAACTGTTAATCCTATAGATAACATTCCACTTACATTTTATACAATCATCAGGGACATGGATATTCATGTTGATAACAGAGTCTCTCTTTTTTTTTTTTTTCAATAATTTTTATTTATTCTTTTCATCAATACAGAATAGCAAGCAAAATGCAGCAAAGATATGGAACACATATGTACAATAAACAGTTGTTATACATTGAGAGTAATACAAAAGGAAGTAAAACAATCAAACAATACTATGTACACTATAGATGCTTGCAATATTCGGGAGAAAGGGTGTTACAATTCAGCAAGGGTTATTGTGAGTAAAAATATAAACAAGAAAAGGAAAAAGAAAAAAAAAAGAACTTTTGTGAGTTATGGATATGAATTGTTATTTGACCACATGCCTGTGGTGGTCAGAAAATCCTTCGGTGTTGCACAGCTTAGCACATCTCCTCAATGTCAAAAGAAGTTATAGTCACACTTATTGAATATAATGCACCTTTTACCATGTACCTCATTAAGTATCTAAACCAGCATGAAAGACCTCAATGTTTTCTCACAAAAAATATCTAATCTTAGTACCCTTAGTTACTCTGATAGACTAAAAGCTCTATCACTCTACTCAGTGTCACATAGTCTCCTGAGGGGTGATCTCTGCATAGATTTCTATGCCATGAATGGCCCAGCATTTTTTGAACTCCCTTACCTAAATAGGATAAGTGGTAATGCACTTATTCTAGAGAACTAAATCTATGCTATTACAGATGCAAGACCAGAGTTCCAGATACCTAACCCAAAGTACACCCCATTTCTGGAAATGGCTGCCCTTTACTGTCAAGCAGGTTACCCGAGCAACCTTTAGAGCCAGTCTGGATGACTGGATGGGGATATAAGGAGAAAGTCTTCTTAATGGGGGGGGGGGACTGCTAGTTTCCCACCAGGGCTAGGTGATATGGCTGAGCTCTTTAATGGTCTCTTTTGGCAATAATCTTAGTAAGACTCTAGGAACTTATGGCACTTTACTCATACCTTTTAGACAGCACACATTACAGTAATGGCCTTCTCCATGCTCTCTACTATTTCTTTATCCTGCATGTCTGTATGACTGCTCATCACTGCACTAGTCTATTCTATTTTATTTATGTTATTTTCCCTGCTGTGACCTTTCTTATTTGCAATTTTCAAATTAATATTTATTTTCAGTCTGACTCTGTAACCCCATTTTCTCTATTTATTTATTTATTATTTATTTATTTATTTATTTTACATTTGTTTACCGGGAAGGTCCAGCTGGGCAATTGCCCGTTTTCAGTGGAGGCTGGGAAGAAATGCTCCATGTCATACAATGCTAACTACAAAATCAACACTATATCATCCCTGTTTTATTTTCATGCCTGCTACTTATACAATGACAATCCTGTCTTTACCCAAACAACATTTTATAACATTACCATTTATTTTACCCCACTACTATTTCACATTACCTCTTTTATTTTTCATTCAGCTTACCTCATCATGTTTACCATAATCACATTATAAATTTTGTTGTAATGAATTTTGCATATTTTTTATATTTCTTTCATTTTTTAACCACCCTGCTTGTATTAGAACTGATTACATCTGAAAACTGAGAGGGAAAACTGTAAAAGTAACATGTTATCAATAAAGAATGAAGTGATCATCCAGGCACAGAACAAGAACATAGTGAGTAAATATGCAGAAACATTTGTGAAAATTTCACAGTAAGCAAAGACAAGTTTCAGTGTTATAAAGACAAGAGAAGACATTGCTTATTTAACTACAGTCAAAATAAATGTTGCCATAAGTTCAGTTAAAAACTCATATTATACAAATCCAAGCAACATACCTGGTGCTTTCCTACACAGAATAAAGGGAAACCTTGTTAAATCCCTGAGAATTGTGTTAAGCAAAATGCTAGCATGGGAACATGTTCCAGACCTATGGCAATAGGTTGTGGTGTTACCAGTCCACAAACAGGAGAGTTACATTTAACCCAACAATTTTAGCAATTTTTGGTCCATCAGCTTGTCCAGCAGTCTGTGTAAAATCATACAGACAGTCATAATATAGCTCATCTAGAATGACACAGAAGATCTTTTTTGTTTTTTTTACAGGAGACCAAATTTTGTTAGATATGGTGCAGTATGGATTTTCTAAGAGGATCTCTTACAATTTAAAACTCATGGCATTCTCTGAAGAGGTTACTTGAAAGGATGAAAGTACATTATGCTTATGTCAAGCTTAGTAACTTGAGGGAATAGCTAATGTAAAGCATTACACATCAATCGATATAAAATTCACAGAGCAAAGCACTGGCAAATTCAACACTACATAGATTATTTATTTAACACTTGTTTACCGGGAAAGTCCGACTTGGAATGAGCCAATTTTCAGCAGAGGCCCTGGGAGAAACTCTCCAGATGCATGTCTTTGTAAGGTGGGAGGAAACCGGAGTACCCGGAGAAAATCCACACGAATGCAGGGAGGACATGCAGACTCCACACAGAAGGCACTCCAGCTGAGAATCGAACCGGAGAACCTCTTGCTGTGAGGTGACAACACTACTGCTGCATCACTGTGCCATCCACTTCAGGATGGGGGTTATAGTCTATTCTGATGGGGTTACATTCCACAAGGCTCTATACTGGAGCCACATTTTTGTGGACTATTTTCAGATGTCAAAGTAGGAAATTGACAAACTGGGCAGCACAATAACTTCAACAAAAGATGCCCAAGTTTTCCAAGGTGGTCAGCATGCAAATATAAATGTGGTGTAGTAGTGGTGGCCTCCCTTTTAGTGCTAGTAAAGAAAGATTTATGACTAAATTATAAAATCATAACAAAAATCATTAAACATTTAAGGATATTGTAAACAACAATTTAAACTTTGACCAGTATATATTAGCCTTTGCCAGAAAGGTATATTCTGTACCCCACCTAGCTCTAAAAGGTATGTTTAGTCACTCCAGGCTAGGCAAATTATTATACCTGTGATGTTAAGTGGCATAAATATGTTAAATTACATGTATATATTGTGTACATGTAAAATAGTTGTTGCCCTTTTAAGACTAATGTATTGTATTGCCCTTGTAAGAGATTACCTAGACCACAATGCATTTCTATTATTACCAGTTGGGTGTAAAATGCTGAAGTGTTGACATCATTTATGCAGCGCTGCCATATTGTTAGGAATAAAAGTTACCTGGTTGCTTGAACCTTTTGCATAGCCTGTCATTTCTGACTTGACCAGTGAATGCTTCAGAAAAAAATGTTTAGTATCACTTTAAACTTCAGTGATCTGACCTATTACTGAATACAGTACTGTGTTTTGCAGTCCTCAAAGCAGATACTTGAAGGAAACTGAATAGATACATTCAATGACTTATTAAAAAAATCAGAGGGTTGGAAAACTTGAAACACTTTCAATATATTCTTTTTCTTATAGATTATTTAGAGGCTACCTCTTTCTTGTCTATAAGGCAATCTCTCATCTAGTGAAATGCTTTGTTGGGGAAACTAGTGCCTTATCAAGGCAATGAATGCTAAATGCAAACTTTTCTCATACATCCAGGTATGCTAAAATAAATAACTTCCTGTAATGATACCCAAAGGGGAAAAAACATTCAAGATACCATCTTTCTTTCAAAATCCCAAAAGCCTATAAATAAAGACAAGACAGTATCACACACAATGTCCAGTAATTACCCGTAGACGAGAATTAATGTCCACAGTGCATAGATACTTCCAAGTAGATTTTTACTTTCTCTGGATTCATTTGCAAAAATATGTCCAGGTTTCCTGAGGTATAATTCCATAATTCCCAGCACTTTTTCTTAATGAGCAGTAGAGCCCTCTTCTTACCATATTTCCCCAAAAATAAGACCTGGTCTTATACTTTTTCCCCTGCCAAAATACGCATTAGGGCTTATTATCAGGGGATGCCTTATTTACCCCTCCCCCGTACAACAATCTTCATTTATTCATGTACAAAAATAGACATTTATTCATGTACACAAATCGACATTTATTTATGTACAAAAATTGACATTTATTCATGTACACAAATCAACATTTATTCGTGTACACAAATTGATATTTATTTGGTACTTTTCCATTATTGGGCAACAGTTCTAGGTAACGTGTTAACAGTTGTGTGAGAATTCTACATAAACAGTGCAACAAACATTTCAACTTCAGAAAGTCTACACCTTGGCTTTCACAGTGCAGTATTTCATGCTTAACAGAAAGTACAGAAAAATCTCAATACATGTGTATTGGAGGAGGGAATAAAATAGGTGAATAACTGCCACTTTTTGAATGGTGATGCTTTCTTTATTCCTTACCCAAACCGTAAGAGAAGAATGATGGAAAGTCATAAAAATGAAGTCTGGGAACTAGTGGTCTTACTTTGTAATTACCCTTTGATAATGAAACGTTACCTTAATGCAATAAAGTAAAAAAACTGACAAGAGCTTGCTGGCAGCTGAAAGCAGAAGCAATCCATTCTGTTGCCCCGATAACAGAAAAGTTATTCAAATACAGTCATGTCATCTTCTTCTGGAACATTGTCATAAGTCTCCAACCCCCGAATTCCGGCCTGAATTTCTTGTGACTCCATTTCCTGTAGAACCATTGGCCCCAATCTGTCATGCCTAGCAACAGAGCTCTCCTTAAATGAGCACTGCTTGTCCATGTAGCCTGCTCGTAGTGCATTGGCAACACAGCTGTCAGTGATTTTATCCCATGAATTCTTCACCCAAGTCACGACCTCTTGCAGGCTGAGCTTCACAAAGTTTCCATGCTGATTTCTCTTCATTCTATTTTCAGTGTAGTCATTGAGTTCCCATGTGCAAATGGGCCTTGAATGGCTTGTTTATTGCAAAATCAAGAGTCTGGATATAGGCAGTCATTCCTGAGGGAATCATTATTTGATCTGTTCTTCTCTGTGCAAGGAAGTTCTTCTTGTCTTTAGCATGGTGAGTGCTGGCTGAATCCCAGACGAGCAAACCTCTTTCGCCATCTCACAAAACAAGTGGCAGCATTACATCCACCCACTTCCTTATAACTGCTTGTGTGCACCAGGGTTTTCCGGTTTCAAGAATGTAAATGCCTGAAACACGTTCAATCTTATCTTTCTTGCCCTTACTAATGATTAGAGGTGGGGTTTTCTTTCCATCTAGATGAATTGCCAAAATATAGGTAACACGTGCACTTTTGTAACCAGTGGAGGGAACGTAGATTGATGAGGCACCCCTCTGATCAATTGTTATTTGAGATCCTTGGCTCATACGCTGCAGTTTCATCCATAGCAATCATGTTGGAGAGTTGGTATTTAGAAAAGTCGATACCATCAACAAAGGACATGAATGCAAGTGCATGTTTAATAACTTCAGTATCTTCCAGCTTCAACACTGTTGTCGATCTTCTTAGAGACCGTTCATATCGCTGAAGGAAGCCATCCAGCCAATGTTATGATACTTTGAATTCTTTTGGGGATATTTCTAACTGTGGTGCCATTGCAAGGGCAAATGCTTGAATATCAGCCCTGCACACAACCAAAGCCTTTGCTCTCCTGTTAGCAATCCATTCACAGATGATGTCTTCCAGCTCAGGAAATAATGATTGCTGACCTAATCCATAATTCTTAGTATTTCCCTCATCAGCCTGTTGACTGAGGTTATCGTACGCTGCTCGCCATTTTCGGACCATTCGGAAATCCAACTTCTTCTCTTTGCAGAAAGCCATTAAATTCTTTCCCCTGGAGTCCTTCATGATTAATTTCTTGTACTTGATGGAATAGTTCTTTCTTTTTGCACTCATCTTGTCTGGGGGGGGGGTTAATTGAAGACTTACGAGACAGGAGTGGCAACACAAAATGGCTACGGTTAAGAAGACTCAACCACACCTGTTCGTTATCAAGTGCGCACGTTTTACGTGCGTTGCCTGTACTTTGACCAATCAAAGTACACTTGCCAGTGTTTATGGGCCAAGGATCTCAACCGTCAAGTGTGAGAGAGGATTAGGGTTACAGTAAGAATTGTGGAGGACTCCCGGGGAAAGAATCTTATGACTTTCTGCAAAGAGAAGAAGTTGGGTGTCCGAATGGTCCAACAATGGTGAGCAGAGTAAGATAACCTCAGTCAACAGGTGTCAATAATATTATTATTTTATAATTCAACATGTCTGTCGTGTGTTGTTGACAATCTTAACTGGGGCTTATTTTTGGGGTAGGGCTTATATCGTGACCACCCTGGAAAACCATGCTAGGCCTTATTCCCTGGTTAGGTCTTATTTACAGAGAAATATGGTATACATTATTTAAATACATAGCTGTTTCTATTAATTGAACCATGCAGAAATCCTCCCTGCCTACTATACCTTGGCACCTGACTATTTACAGTTCTATTTACTATCTTTGTATACTTTATTTGTTTGTTTACTTACATTTTTATCTATTTTATTTCCTGTATTTCTGCTTGTTTACAAGAATAGTCCAACTGAACTATGCAGCTCCTTTTCAGTGGAGTCCTGAGGAGAAAGCCTGCATATTTCAACAAACATTTTCATTATAAAACAAATATGAGTATTTGTAAGCATGATAGCTCCAGTTATACAAAGGTGAAAGAGAAAGAAGAGATAACAAAATAATAAAACTACTACTTTTTTTTTTTCTGTTTTTTTTTGTTTCTAGTCATGGTATTTTATTCGAGCCTAAATGTTTCTAAATAACTCTGCTTAACCCTATCTTTTAATGTAAACATTGTACCAATTTTAATTTTACTGCATTGTTGTCATTATTGCTGCTTGGAGCTTTTCTCCCCGGGCCTCTCCTGAAAATGGACATGTATCCAGTTAGACTAGCCCGGTCAACAAATGTAAAATAAATAAAATCGGTATAAAAAGCAATTACTTAACATCAAAAATGTAATAAATAGTAAAGATGAAAAGCAAAACCATGCAGCTTCTAGGTTATAAATAGTACATCTATAGGTGTGGAGGAGGAGACTTAAAAATATGTGTTAACAGATTGTGATTTCTTATATACTGATTGTACAAACCAGCTGTGTGAAGGGGTAAGCATGGGGGGATATTTACAGATGGTAATTTAAAAACAGAACAAATCATTGAAATACCGTCTGTAACTTGATTTCTAAGGGTGATTATAGTTTCATGGAGTGTTTGTGCAGCATTGGGTTGTTCGGTGTTGTTTTAGTTCATTTAAAAATTATTTCTGTGGCAGATCATTTTTGATGTGTGCAGGAATGCTTTTCCATTTGTTGGATATATTGACAGAGGAAAGAGTCTGCATATCAGTTATATGCTTTAGTTATAGGTAATAGATTCTGACTTGGTATTGGAAGAAACCTTGGTGGAATATATCACTGAAAAGATTTTACAAGTCTGTACATTTCTCCATCTCTTCAAACAGCGCCACTGTTATCTTACCCGACACTTCAACTAAATTGTTAGGTATTACAATTGACAATAATCTCTCCTTCGACCTACACATTAACAACTCCATAAAGTTAGTTAACAGAAAGATAGGATCCTTATATCGAATCAGACCTTTTCTTACACCATCTACCAGAACAAGGATTGCTCACTCTCATCTTATTTCAACTCTTCTATATGCTGCGCCTATCTTCACTAACCTCAAAAAAACCAGCCTTAACAAACTGGCAACCTGTTATAATAACATTGCCCGCTTTGCTACTGGTAATCCATATAGAACTCATCACTGCGTCAACTTAAAACTTCTAGGCTGGCCTGAGTTTCAGAACTATCTTTTAATCCATCAACTCTGTATTGCCCATAAAATACTATACCAACCTAATAATACCCCCATACTCTCACAACTCATAACCCCTTATAAAAATTTCAACTCTCTCCGCTCATCCAGCAGACTTCTGACAAGTTCAACAAAGTCAAATAATAATGCTGGTGACTCTCTATTTACCAATGCTATTTGGACTAAATGGAATTTGTTACCCACTAGCATAACAAAGATAACTTCATTGCCCCTTTTCAAACAAAACATTAAAGTGCATTTCCAAAATCACTGGCTTTGCTCCTGTAATAAACCTGATTAGTCTAACACTATTACTACCTAATAAAACCATTTCTCTTCTCCTTTCTACTCTGCATGCTTTCTATCTTTCTTTTCTCTTCCCCTTACTTCTCTACCTACTATTCTGCAGTGCATCCACTTTTACTTTCACCACTTTCTATTCCCTCCTTTTTTATTCTCCTTACCCTCACTCCTTTCTATATTAATCCATTCAATATTTTTCCAACTTGTTAATTGAGAATTGAACTGTATGGAGTGTTTATAGTAACTAACTCTTGTAGTAGATTTTTTATATATGAGTGTTATCTTTTATTTTTAATGTTTGCTTGCAAACTCTATTACTAACTCTTAGATTTTCATTATAATGAGTACTATTACATTTTTGTATGACAATTTTTGTTTGTATGTAAATTTTTTTTTCATCTCTGAATGTATCTCACTCTGTGGAGCTTTTCTCCCCGGGCCTCTACTGAAAATGGAAATTTCTCCAGCTAGACTAGCCCGGTCAACAAATGTAAAATAAAAAATGTATGTACTTTGTAAAGGATGGTGTCTAAGTTTTTGTAATAGTATTGTATTATTGAGTTCAGGCCAACGTGTTTTCTGAAATTCTAGGCAATGGTGGGATGTGTGTGAGATAT
This sequence comes from Protopterus annectens, assembly GCF_019279795.1. Classification (NCBI taxonomy): domain Eukaryota; kingdom Metazoa; phylum Chordata; order Ceratodontiformes; family Protopteridae; genus Protopterus; species Protopterus annectens. Next base: position 1,376,506,978 of record NC_056735.1, on the reverse strand, counting down.
TTACGGCAAATCTGTAAATCATTCTAGCTTTTGCCGTAGAGCCTTGTGATGTTCATCATAACTGAGAATACATATAACAGAGATTACAGAAAGAGTTTGAGAGAACATTGTGAGGAATGTAATGTTTGGATTTATAGAAAATGTCCAGGTTCCTGGCTTGTTTTACTTAAGACTTGTGTACATGCTTCTCAAACTTAAGGTATCTGTCTATGTTGACGCCCATTCCATGAGCTACAGTTTATATACATGTGTTGATTAGGGATTTTATGATAAAACTGATGTGTTGTGCTGAATGTCTGAGAATGAGTAACTTTGATTTTTGGTATTTACTAGCAGCCTAAAAACTGAGTAGCCATTGTTCTAGCACACAAAAAGTTTGCTGTGTGGTTTTAATAATTTATTGAAGTGCTATCACAGACTAAAGTGGAGTTCTGTGCATATTAAACTACAGTAGCCATGGTGGTCACTTTATATATGTCATTCAAAAAAGGTATCCTGCATGCATCCCTGTGGGGCTTCAGTTGTTACAAGATGCAAAGAAGTGCAGTTCTGCCATCTGACAGGCTGTGTTCTTTAAGATGTATAGTTTGTAAACTAGAGTGTTGCTTGTTTACTTTGGCCTGTATTACTCAGTTGTTAGAGGAGTATATGATGTAATACCATATCAACACCTTTAGAGAGCTCCAGGAATATTGCTGCAACTAATTTACCCCAATTTAGCTATGTGGTAATATGCTCTACCAATGTGAGCAGAGCTGTTTCAGTACTATGGTTTGCTGTATAACCACGCTGGGTGAGAGATAGCAAGTTATTAATGGTTAGGAACTGTAAGAGTTGGTTGAGGATGCATTTTCCAGTATGGCTATGGGCCTTTAGTTTGATAATTTCATAAATATGCCTCTTTTCTGGCCAGGAATAACATGATTGTTTCTACAACCAACGGATATAGTGTTCCTTAATAGACTTGCATCATTTTAAACAAAATAGTTTTTCATTTTATTGAAAACTCATTTGATCTGAACCATAAAACATCAAAATTCTTTTCACTGAAAATGTCACATAGACTAAACATATCTTCAAAATCTTTTTTTTGTAGGGGAAACCTCCCTGAACCCCCTCTGTGAGCATCCCTCCAAATTAAATATACTAACTAACCATTCCCCATCGCACTTTATATACTAATTACCAATTAAATACCTTACATATCTTTCTCTTAACCTCCCCACTTCAGCCCAAGATATATTCTACACATAAACAGTATTCCTATCCCATCATATAATCTACACTCAAACAGTGCTCCAATTCCAGTATCACCAACTGCAATCTCCTAGTTCAAACCCCATTCGACCATGTCACTTATCTCCAAAACTAAAGTACTCAGCCTCTCTCTAACGTTTTACTTTCTACTACTATTAACATCACTACAAAATAACATTTCATACTATAAAGCCATGTCTATAACCCCAAGTCATACTTTAGCTCTCTCGATAACCTCTCTGATGTGTCTTCTAGTCTATACTCAACAGATATAGCCCTATGCATTAAACTAAAAGTCCTTCCCCCACAATACATCAATAAAATAAGCTTAGTGCTAAAATATGAATTTAAACCAAAACAGAAACAGTAACCCACTAATGTCCCAAATGTCCCAAATACAAACCACAACCTAACCCTTTGTGGTGACATACATCCCAGCTCTGGTCCAATCCATTCCCTGCTGAACCCCTGTAACTCCTACAAATCACTAAACTTCACTACCTTTAATCTTCAAAGTATTAGAAATAAAATCACAGGTCTACATGCCTGGATAACACAAAACAAGCTAGATTTTATAACCGCTACTGACACATGGCTAAAACCTTACAGTAAAAATGTTGAATTTCTACCCCCAGGCTTTCCTTCTTTAAGATCCGATAGACCCCATAAAAAAGTTGGAGGCAGTGCACTGATATACCCTAATACTTTTAATATAGTCTCACATGGTATACTATCAAAACATCAAAGCTCACAAAAACAAACGTCTGACGCATCGAACTGGAGTTGTTACTTCCTGCATACTAATTAGGTTAAAATGTCGAATCTGTTGAACGAATTTAGCAGATTCGACATTTATGTGGAAAGTCGAATGTGATGTCAGTGTAGGTGCAAACGTAAGTTAAACACCTACACTGGCATTCACTTTTTAGCAAGGGGGCAAGCCCCCCTGCACCCCCACATCTCCTGCTAACTAAATATTCCACCTCCGAGATCGCACTACAGTGAGGAAAGAGATACATTTCCCAAGCCGCACTGTACCACGACTCTAAGCATAACATTGAATAAATATCAGCAAATGCACAGTTCCATTCACTGATATTTACTCTTGCTTTCCTAACGCTCGGCAACATGAAAATCGACCAACTGATATTCGTCTTTCTGTGTTCGCCGAACCAAACTTTGACATTATGATAGCAAACAATCTCACATACTAAACCATTTCCTAATTTTTTCCCTGCTGAAATATTAATATCCTACTTAAAAATGAACAACTGCAAAAGCCTTTGCATCATAGTCCTGTATATCCCTTCTGGCAATAACACTGCTATATTGAAATAAATCCTAGCCTAGACAATGAAACAATCATTCTTGGAGATAAAAATATTAACTGGTTAGATAACTCACATCATCAGTCTTACTCTAGCATCAACTTATATAACTATACCCAACTAATTACCAACATAACAAGACCCAACAAAACAGCAGTGGCTCAATCCTGGACTGGATTATGGTCTCCGATCCCAACAGAATCTCTGATGCAGGGACACTCCCTAACAGCATTAGTGATCACCTACCTGCCTTCATAATATGTAAACCTACCTTAATGCCTAGTACACCACAGTATAGGCACACATCGCTCCTGGGTCCTCTCCTACTTGGCATCTACTTCTCAGAAGTCCTGGCCAACATGGAGGGACTCTGGCTGACCAAATTCACAGATGACTGCAAGCTGGGATCCATTATTAACTCCCTAAGTGATGCAAACATCCTATAGAAAGGCCTCACTGAGACCAATGACTGGTGTCAAAACCATGGCCTTAAGCTTAATGCCAAAAAATGCGTCATCCTTCCCTTTGGGAAAAACTCAGTTCCCACTAATTACCACATTGATGGGAGCCCACTGAACACTGAAGGCGTTATAAGAGATCTGGGGACACAGGTTGACAGCAACCTCTCCTTCGACCACCACATTGCCACTGTGGTCAGAAAGTCCTTCTATGTGGCATATCTCATTACCAAGGGTTTTTCATCCAGGAAGAAAGAGGCCATCATTTCTCTCCACTCTTCCCTCATTAGACCAATCATAAAGTATAATGCCCCATTCAGCATGTACATCACTAGATGCCTGCAACAGCTGGAGAGGCCAAAAAAGTAACTCATGATGAGGATCTTAGGCCTTAAACACATGTCCTACATGGTCAGACTCAAAAAGCTCCAGCTATTCTCTGTCTCATATCATCTACTAATAGGTGATCTCTGCTTGAGTTACAAAGTAATGTCTGACCCAGCTCTGTTAGAAATGCTACATCTAAAGAAATCCCAATCCCTCTACACCACATGCTCCAGAGACCTCAACCTCATTACCACAATCAACAGAACATGCTGGAGGGACAGTTCATAACCCAGAGACTTCTCATGCTCTGGGATAGACTTCCCATACATGTCAAGCAGAGCACCTCACTAGCCCTCTTCAAGAGAAATTTTGATGAGTGGATGGGAAACAGTTCACCCCGGGGATCACTCCAGTGGCTCTACTTGATAGAGTCACTGAGAACTAATGAAGGGCAGCACAATGCCAGGGCACTTCTGTGGGCTAGGCTTGTAAAGGCCCCAGGGCCATTAGCCTGGTACACACCTATGAACCTATGAACCAGAGACCTATCTCACTTCAGCCCAACCACCCTTAATGAAACCTTATGCAGCATCAGCTGGAATCCACTAAAACTCCTTCCCCCTGGATGATTCTGTTGATTTCTTTAACTCCACATTCCTCCAGATACTACACAAACTAGCCCCACTCTGCCAAAAGAGAGTGAAAACTAATCATGCCAGTTGGCTTACTAGATCCAATAAACAATTCATGACTGCCAGGGACAAAGCCTAAAAGTTATGGCAAAAAAAAAATCCCTCTGACCTAACCCAATACAAACAGCTCTGCAATGAAGTTAAGCATCTAGTCATTAAGAAAAAGAACACTCCCATAGTCTACAAAACCATGACAAGCAAAACCCAAAAAAATTCTGGAGCTCCGTCAATTCCTTATTAACCCAGGCACAAACAATAGTCCTTGTCCAAATCTAGATAAAACACCCATAGAAATAGCCTCACTCTTTAACTCATATTTCATAAATAGTATTGCTGATCTCACTACCAACTTCCCTGAAAACAACTTAACTCCTTCAAATCTACCCACAACCCCATTATCCAGCTTTTTTCTCTCACCCATACCCACCACCATCATAAAAAACTACTTCTGAAACTCAAACCTGACTCCAGTGCCCCTGGCAACCTACCTCCAGAATTTCTACAACTTTCTGCTAACTCCATTGCCTACCCTATCAGTATACTTCTTAACAGATCCATCCAAGAGTTCCATATACCTACTATTTGGAAAAAAGCATATATTCTCCTTCTTCACAAAGGTCGAAATAATACTGAAATCTCCAACTTTCAAACCATTGCTATCCTCTCACCCATCTCTAAAATCCTGGAAAAATGCATGTATAGCCAACTTCTTAGCTATCTACTACCTAACAAAATCCTCTCCCCCACTCAGCATGGTTTTAGGCCAGATCACAGCACCACCACTTCTCTTTTATCCTTCTTGAATACAGTTAACCAGGCACATGATGAGGGAAAAATTGTCCCTTCACTCTTTCTTGATCTTTCCAAAAACTTTGATACGGTCTCCCACCCTCTTCTTATCTCTAAACTCTCCAACTTAGGCATGCCCCCTCAACCCTTACCTGGTTCTCTAACTACCTCACAGATAGGCAACAAGCAAACAAGTGGCAACACTCCCTCTCTCCATTCCTCAGCACCACCACAGGAGTTCCACAAGGATCCATATTAGGGCTACGTCTGTTCAACATTTTTATGTGGCCTAATGGTTAAGGTGTTTGCCTCACAAACACAAGGTGCAGGGTTTGAGTCTCACAAGGGATAATTGGCTAGGCTTAAAATGGCTCGCAAGAGCAGTTAGCTTAGTACTAATCTATGAACCTATGAACTTCCATACCACTCCTAGTCAAGGCACAATAATCCAATATGCACATGACTCAGCCATCATCTGTACCACCAGTTCCTACCAGAATTACAGTCACTCATTCAAAGTGCCATCATTTCTACCGAAACATGGATGAACAATAATCACCTTGCCCTAAATCCCAAAAATCTAAAGTTGTGGTATTCACCCCTAAAAAAACACTTCCCAAAACAAAGAGAAATTTATTATTCACTCCCAGAATAACACTTTCAACATTCATTGAGGTTGTCTCTAACACTAAACGTCTAGGTGTCATTATAGATGAAAACCTAATATTTAATCTGCACATTTACAGAAATATCAAAAAAACACATAAAAAACTGGGCATGTTCTACAGGTACAAATACTTCCTCACCCATTCCCCATAACTATCCCTAGCCTCTTCCTTTCTGCTACCATCTCTTCTTTATGGGGCTCCACTCGTTACCAATATTCAGTCCTTTCTTAGATCCAAACTGGACTCATGCTACAATAAAATTGCTAAACTCATAACTAATGCAAAATATTCATCTCACCATTGTGCCTCACTTCAGTTACTAAATTGGCTAGAACTTCCCCACCACCTTACATATTTATAACTAACCTCTCCTCACAAATTGATAATCAAGCCTTCTAATTGCCCTGCCCTCTCTTCACTACTTACACTATACCACCCAAATAGACTGCTCCAATCCAAAAAACAAATGTTCCTAAAGGTAGAAAAACCTAATCTCTCAGCTGGTCAGGTGCTCTGCTCATTTACTCTTGCTAAACTATGGAATAGCCCCCCACCATCACTTAGAATTCCAAGCAATGCAGCACTCTTTAAAAAATCACTGAGAGAACACCTTTTCTCCCTATGGCAGTGCACATGTGTCATAACTGCACTTCCCAAAACCTAAGTCTACCTTCTACACTGTTATAATTCTTCCTCCTTCTATTTATAGGCAACTGCAATTCTAACATTACCCACTATATCAGTTCTACCATTACTTCAAGTTGATGACTTACAAAGAGCTATAATTCACACTAGCTGTCTTAGAATTAATCTAATTATCCAACTTAATAACCAATGTTGTCATGTCACATATGTACAATCACCTTATCCTTTATGCTGTAATATAATAACTGTGCAACAATTTTCACCTGTTCACTCAATTCCATACTGCAATTCAGGCTTATCTATGCAACTGTAAGTATTGTGTATTGCATGTTTCGCATTGTATACTACATATTGTATTGGATATTGTATTGTATACTGTAAACTGTATACTGTATAGTTGATTCTGGACCTTTTCTCCCCGTGCCTCCACTGAAAATGGACTCACTAAGGCCCAGTTGACCATCCTGGTAAACACATGCAAATAAATAAATAAATACATCAATTAATAAACAATGGTAATAACAAATTGGTTAATGATAACCAATTATATTTGTAAATAGGTTGTATAAAAAGATTTATAAAGTCTAGGAAATCAGAAATGTTGAAATCATTGTTTGTAAGTTACATTACACCCAAACTAGAGTATGGGATAATAATATGGAAACTTTATAAGAAAATAAGCATGAGTAAATTGGAAAAAGTACAACAGACATGAACCAAGGGCATCCACAGATCTGAAAATTTAAGTTATTATGAAAGACTAAAATATCTGAACTTTTACAGTGTCTTATATAGATATTTAAGAGGCACTCTTATTCAGGTATATAGGACATTTAGAGAGAACTTCCTCTGAGAATGTTTGGGGTTATCAAAGGTAGTAGAGGATCATCAGACAGCCTATGTAAAAGATTTTATAGGAATGAGAGATGTACTAATTGGTTAACTGAAAGAGTAGCTGACACATGGAATAGACCACCAGATTATATTGAAGCAAGCACTAGTTTGCATATTTTTAAGAACAACTTGGATATGTATAAGGGAATGACTCTTCTGGTATATTGGCAGGTTGGAAGAATATCATTGCCCATGTCTGAAATATTGGTAAGGATGTATGTACAATAAACAATCACACCAAAGTCTGTACACTAATGTTGGTTCTCTGGCTTCACATAAGTCATAAGTAGAAGCAAAACAATAATGTTTATTGTTGCACAATATGCAAAACAAAAAGCAAGAGTGCTTTGCTGGCTTTCAGGGAAAAGTACTAGAACACAAAACTGATACCTTTTATTGAACCAGCATGTATTTTACATATAGCTCAGGCTTTCAAACTACATAGGTCCTTCTTCTGGAGATAATTACTAAATATTAATGCTACAGGCACTGTTTTAGAATCTAACTGTACACAGAAACAGGATACAGAATGGGGCATTTTTGTGCACTAGCCAAAACAGACATTTAAAAATGTCAGACTAAAAATAAGTCTAAGCAGATAATTATTTGTATGACACAGATTTCTAAGAGTATGCGTTTGATGGTCCATCTAGTAGAGTTGGATGGCCAAGTTGTGAAAAAGACGAGGTTCAGATGCATTCCTGCTTGCAAGTTGGGGGATACTGATTTGTGTGAATAGGACAACCGCCAAAAGCAGTAAAAATAAATATTTTCAAGTAAACAGTATGCTTTAAAAGTGTGTTTTGAAGTTTACAAAGAAGACAGAAATGAGAATTAGTAACTACCCACCTTGGAATAGTACTCTTGTTGGAAACAGAATGTAGTTATTGTTTTTAAGACATTTCAAATATCCAACCAAAAGCAAACTAAATACCCCAAAATATTGTTCACAATATTAAGCAATGTTTAAAATGAAATAGCAATTAAAATAACTACTTAATCAACCAGCATCAAGGAAATTTAAAATAAAGCTTAATTAAGCAAAATTTTGATATATAATGCACAAGGTGTGTTTTCTTTCCAAATAATTCATATATATTCAAAGCAAATAAAATATTATATTGTGATTAAACCCATGTTATTGAAATATTCAGAATATCATAGAATCATACTGTTCCATTTTTCTAGCAATAAAGTTGATTTAAGCCAACATCTGTATCTGTTTGTTTTGATTTCATTTGAATAGTATTGATTCTATTCTCATAAACAATAGTAAAAAACAACTATTAAATGGCAGATAGCCTCTAACTCTGTGCAGTAAGTCCCAGGTAGCTATATCACCAAACAAATAAAAATAAAAACACAGTTCAGATTAACTAAAATGAAACTTTGTTTAGATTTTCTTTTTAGTTCATCCAAACTGTTTTTATTTTTATTCATAATAAAATGTTATTAAGGTTGTTAAATTCAAAAATTCAGAGAAAGATGGCAGAATGGATTTTTCTAGTGCTTACTTTTTGTTTTTTTATGCAACAGCTAAAAGACACCAAAGATGGGACAGTTTGATCTTCTTAATACATGAGGGATTTTAGCACTGACTAGAAACAGATGCTAAGTTAATCAAAATTTATCTGCCCATAAAACTTGGGCAAATCATTCAAACTTAAGACAAAAAACTGTTACTAACGTGCAGTCATAAAAATACATTGCCAATCACATCTGATAATTATGCTATACCTCCAGCAACTAATTCTACCCTTATTATATATTTTTCCAAGGCTGTAAGGAATGAGGCATACTCAATGCATATGGAACATTCAACTACCATTAAGGGGAGGGAGAGGAGATTGAGGCAAGCAATTTACACTTCAGATGGCAGAGATTTTCTATTTTCCCTAAATATTCACAAGAGAAGAGATGTGCAGTGATGTAAACACACACCCATGAATTCTTATACCCATGATGACTAGATGCCTGACCTTCCTTCAATAGACATGCATGCTTCCAAGACAATAATGCTGTACTTCAGCTTCAACTAAAGAGCAGGACTGAGCTGAAAAAAAAAGAATTGCCTTCCCCCAAGGGTAGAAGGTCTGGCCACTGGCTGTTAAAGCCTGGCATCCCACCAGCTTCCCAGATCATGAGTTACTCCCAAGCCACCAGCATCTTAGCTGGATGCCTGCCCCTGCCTTTACATTCCTTGTCATTACAGATAGCTGTATATATTTCTTTCCATTTTAAAGTACATTTGTATTTATCAAAATAATTATCACTTTAAACATAGATGCCAAAGCATAAGATTGAATGTCACAGAATCCCAAACCTCCATTTTCTCTTGCTCTACTGTGATAATTAAAGTCAATTCTAGATGCATTTGTGTATCAAATGAAATCTGTAAATATCTTATTTTAGTATTTAGCATATATTTTCATTAGCATTAAATAAGCAGCTTGACATATGTATATTTTAAGTAATAAAATAAGTTTAATCAAAAGTTAACAAATCTGTAAAATCTGTAAAAGTAAAAAAAGGTTCCATTTTAAAGCAATTTCTCCAGAATGTTTGAAATTATTATAATTACTTTTTGGTACTGTCATCTAAATTTTAAATAATGTAATTCCTAATCATTTTAATATCTCACTGTCCCAATTATACTTTGACTGCTTATCAGAAACATGTCTATATTTTGATTTATTAGTGCTGCATTTATATCTTAATTCATTAAATGTGAGCTTAGATATTCTTGTGAATGTGTTTAATGTATCATCCAAAAGTACTCTAGAGTAATTAGCATTAGTAGGTGTTAATGAATCATCTGCAAACAGAATTTTAGAATGCTAATCACTTATTTTAAAACACTCATTTTTTTCATCTTATCTTAGAGAGTTTGTTAGCAGTTCCATTGCTAGAGCATATAATAAGGGTGAAATGAGGACAATCCTGTGTAGATTCTTGTGTTATTTGTATTGGTTTTGAAGCATAAATTCCTTCACTACTTTTGATTTTAGCCAAAAGGCTGAGAAATAGCATCTGCTTTAATATAATTGAATCTAATTGTGGTCTGTCTGTTGTACTAAATTTGTATAGGAATTTGGGAAACTACAACTCCCTAAAACTCTGAATAAATTTTGTCAGTTTAAATAATCAAACCCTCATCTATATCCAAACTAAGAATGAATAAACCTAGGTAATTAGACCTTACATAATTAATGATTTTATTTGTTTTATAATATCAAACATTTGCCTTTCAATTATGAATGATATTTGGTATTCATCTATCATAAAATACAGTATTGCTTTTAGACTACTAAACAAAATTGACACAAAAATGTTATGATATGTGTTTAAGCAAGCAAAACAAACTCCTTGATATGTAGACTAATAACTGATATGCCTAGATTATTAATGTTTGCATATCAATGTTGTTTTTATTTTAATCTTATCAAACATGTGTCTGCCACTTGTGAATCTTGTTTGGTGTTCATCTAACAAAAAAGAAAATATTTTAGTCTTTCAAACAAAATTGATATAAACTTTTATAATACTTTTTAGATCTTCATATTGTTTTAATACCAGAACAGTTCATGTATATTTACAAGATTCCAAGAAGGAATATTGATATATTAATTTTTAGATTAAAAAAAGCTTTTAACAAAATAATAACATTCTAAAGAAATAGTCTATATATATATATATATATATATATATATATATATATATATATATATATATATATATATATATACGCAATTATCCCATCTATATATATAGATCTTTCTTTTCTTTTCTAATTTGCTCATTTATTTCTGACATGCTTATAGTCTTTAAGAGGGATCTAATATTTAATTAATTTACTTTTTACATTTCAAAACAAAAAAGAGTTTTTTTATTCTTTCTTGACATTTGCATTGTGTCTTTTAAATACAAATAAAATCTTTTCAATGTTTGCTTTTATTGCATCCTGGAGTAAGAATACACATTCATAGATTCATAGATTGTTACTAGGCTAATAAGCCACGGAGCCTTTTTAAGCCTAGGCATGATATCCCAAAAGAATAATGATGTCCTCTATCCAAATAGGACATTAAAAGCCAGACATTTATAAGCTACCTCTGTCCATAAAGGACATGGGTGCCAGGCTCAGTATAAATTTCCTATTCCCCATCTACTGGTCTGGGTTGTGCTTGAACTGGGTAATAAACAAACTCAGCTTCTCATGGATGGGAAGCCTGTTCCATTGGAGGAGCAGTCTCTGAGACACACACCTGTCTCTCCAGCATGTTCTGTTTAAATCTTAGACAAAATTCAGGTCCCTAGACCTTGTATTTCTGGCACTCTTTAACTTACAAATATGTAGGAGATTCACAAGAGGGGGTTTGCTGATGCCTCAAAATCCAGGCATAGATCAACCCTCAGCAATTTACAGGAGACTGATTTTTTATTCCTTGTATTCTTTTTGTAGGGAACCTTTGAGGTCAATCTAGTTGCTGCATATTCCTGCTCAGGTACATACCAAAGAGAGCATTGTACTCAGTGATTGGTCTGATAAGGGCAGACTACAGTGGGATAATGAGTGACCTCTTTGGACATAGATGCCATTCCCTTACTTATAACTTGCACAACATAAAAGTATTTCCTCACCACTATGGGGATGTGGTGGTTGAACATAAGGCTGCTGTCTATGTGCATACCCAGATCAATGGCCACTGGACTAATTCATGGGGCATATTACCAACATGGTAATTAGCTGGGATGGTTGATTTCCCAAAGGGTACAATTATGCATTTCTTAGCAATGACTTTAAGGCCATGGCTTTGGCACCATTTGTTAGTCAAAGACAGACCTTCTTGAAGAGTGCTAGTGCCTACACGGGAGTCGATGACAACCCCAAGCTTGCAATCATCTGCAAACTTAGTCGGCCATACCCCTTCAGCATTTGTTTATATTTCAGAGAAATAGGTGTCACAAAGGAAGAACTCCCCAGGGGACTCCACTAGTGACTGGCCTCTTCATTTACATTATTTGATTGGATCAAATTGTAAACTAAATAAAGAAATTTTTACACTTATTTATTCCTTCAATCCTTATTTTAATCTCCTCATATATGAAGGAATTATGTTAATGGTTGATGATATGTAATTAATAGTCAATGTAAAAGTAATAGTATTATAGTCAGATAAGGGGAATATAATTACTTTAACATAACCTATTTCACAGCATTTATGATTGAAAATGTGAACTCTATCAATAGGAGTTTGGGTTCCAAACATATTAGTAGGGTATAAAAAATAAAGAATCAGGAAAAATCATTCAATATGTTTTGAATTCAGTGAATTGATCCAGTTTCCTAATGCTTTGATAGATGATGAAAATCATTTTTTGTACCTGCAATAGTCTTTTCTCTATTTGGTATACAATTAATTTCCAGCTCCCACGCCCCCCCCCCCCAAAAAAAAAAAGAAATCTAGTTACCTTTCAAGCTATCTAATGATATGTGTAAGAAATTTTGTGAACAGTGTTCCACATTCTAGAATCCAATATTAGCTAATATAATATATCTTTTCTGATATTCAGTTATTGCCATTACGTTCTTTTCATGTAACTATACAAGCATATAATCTTTGACAGAATCACCTTATTTCTTCATTTCTATTAAAGGAAGAATTTACTAGGATTACAAACTGAAATCAAAATGTCTTTACACCTTTGACTAGTAGAAATATAATACACCAATGAGCTAAAGGAGCCTCATTAAAGTGTTTTCGTCTTTTGCTTTAATAGAAATAGAAATAAAAATAAAAGCACGTCATTGTTAAGAATGACTCTCTTAATATGTACAGTGCCAAATTATACATTTTGATTACTTTGTTACTGAAGAAAATTTTTCAAGAATGTATGTGAATGGCAAGCATTCCAGGTTAAAGTGGGAAAAGCTGTCAATTCCAGTGGATCTATGAAGTCTGGTATTACCTGAATTGCAAAATTACTATAACTGACCCAGGTAAAATAGTTATATTTGGTTCTATGGGATGACTATACAGAAGGTGGAAGTAAAGCAATGGTGTTGATCTCCAGAGATACCACTATGCTTACTTTATGTTTTCCATATGATAAAAGGAAAGAAGAAGAAGAAATATCTAAAGTTGATAATAAAGATAGCTAGAAAGGTATTAACAGAAAATGAGTTAAAAGAATGGAAATAAGAGATTTTGCAGATATAGGTAGACTTGAAATATAGTAAAATGGTCAATATCAAAATAACAGATGTATCAAGCCAAAGTATTGTGAGCAGTTGATAAGTGTAGACCCATTAACTATATTAGAGGCAGATTAAGAAAGGTTTGCATTGTCCCAAATGTTCAGACTGAGATTTCTGGGCCTTCAAATGGAGATGGGACAGATCAGGATGGCTAGAGAAAGAACGTCTAATGTCTCTCATGTTAGTACAAATCTTGCACCAATTTTATCACTGTTTTTATTACATTTTTATTACATCATTACACGTTTATATATGGATTAGATAGTATTCTCTATTTTTTGCAAGTTGACTTCACATAGGTTTTGTTCTTAGAGTATATATGTTTTTATTTGTTTAACATACATATTTTATTTAATTTAATATATTTAATATTCATGTACTCTATATATTAATACATTTATTACATATTTATTACATAATCATCTATATTATTTAGCATACTTATATTTCATCCATTCCATGTTCTTAATATTTTATAGATATATAGTTTTATCATGTGGGTATGTGATTTTTTGCCCATGATAATTTCCATATATTGTATATTGTATTTATTATAAATTACATTTTTTATATTCCATTAGCATATTTTTTATATTCCATAAGCATATTTTCTATATTTCACAAGCACATGTTTTACTTTGATATATGCATACTGACATTCGTCAATATTTATTGTAGTAAGTGTTTATGGTACGTATAAATTCATAGTTAATATGACTTTAAATGTATATACTTATTTTGATTTTTGGCGCCAAATTTGCTTTAAAAGGGAGGCTTTTAATTGTATTTTGTATTGGTTCTGAAGAAGTCTGCCTACTAGCAGATGAAAGCGCTTAACCTGACTGTTACTCTTTGTTGTCATTGTGGAGCTCCATGTATTCAACATTAAAATTTATTGCTTTTCAAGTCCTTCTGTTCGAGCAGTGGTTATTCTGGATTCAACCACAGGTTTGGTTATTTGGTAGTTTCACACTTCGGTACGTGTAGTGCATTAGTACAAATCTTAACTGAAAATAGAATGGAAGAGGCAAATTTAAAGAAATTGCACGTACAGACAATATGATCCAGCAATAAAAAAGAAAGGGTATTCAGAAAACATTAAGATTGACAGAGAAAGGTGGATTTCAGTTAATTTAGGATAGGAAAATTGCAGAGGTGTGTTTAGTACCAAGATGTGGAACATGATCCAGAAAATGTAGGATATTTATCTGGGGATGTCTGCATAGTAGTATAAATACCACCTCGGGCACCTCTGAAAAGTGGCTACTAACCTAATGGGACTATCTCAGTCAACAAGGGATAAATAAATAGATACCTTTACCTTTTTAATGCAAATGGTGTACAGAGACTGTTTCCATAGGCTAATAATATATGTTGGTGATTTGCTGGGAAGAGATAGGGAGCAGTTAATAGCCAAATGACTAACAGCTCAGAGCCTTAATCTTCTAGCTATATACGGAGTTGATGAACTTTAAGAAGCCATTCCAAGAATTGCTGAGATAAGTGCTTGACAACAGACATTTAGCTGCTGATTGGTTTATTTATGCTTATTCATGATTAGGAACACAGAAATAGAAGTTATGTTCTTACCATAATGTTCCATGTTAGTTGTCTTCTTCTCGCCTTCTTTCTTGCTGGATGGGTTAGGAGCCGACCTCGGCTCCGACTCGGCCACTCTAAAAACTCGAGAGTTGGTTCCACCGGCTCGAGGCTGCCCCTATATCCCACAATGCTAGTCGTGAATTACCTCAGATCTCGTTTGTGAGCTAGGCCCAGCTAAAGATACAACCAGAATTACTGGAAAGATAGTCCACCTCTATAAAAAAAGGGCAAGAGGAAGGTGACCTAAAGCCTGGTCCAGGAAAATTATGCACCACAGAGCATATAGCTATAGCAAAGAGGTGGTAGAAAGAGAGGTCATAATCAAACTCCTCCAGGTCTGTCCAGGCCAGGGGGAAGGAGGGTGGGACGCAAGAAAGAAGGCGAGAAGAAGACAACTAACATGGAACGTTATGGTAAGAACATAACTTCTATATGTTAAGTTGTCTATCTCGCCTTCATTCTTGCTGGATGGGACCGCGTCCCTAGCACCTTGTCCGAGGTGGCCTAACGGAACAGACTCTTGAGAACAGTGGAACCAAAGTTAGCTCTATGCCTAGAAGCTAAATCCAACTTATAATGTGAAATGAAAGTGTGAGGAGTAGCCCAAGTAGCCGCTGCACAAATGGTGTCAATAGGCAGTCTGTCTTGGAAGGCTATAGAAGTAGCCAAAGCTCTGGTGGAGTGGGCCTTAGGTTTGTTAGGCAGCTTTTGGTGTCTAATTTCATAAACAATTGAAATCAGAGATGTTAGCCATCTAGATAGCGATACCTTGGAAACAGAAAGTCCCTTTCTGCCTTCTGCATAAGAGACAAACAGCTGGTCAGTTTTTCTGAATTGTTTGGTCCTATCCAAATAGTACCTTAACTGACGATGAACATCTAGCCAATGCAGTTTTTGTTCAGACTTATTAGAATATTCTGGAAAGAACACAGGAAGGTCAATGCTTTGATTTAGGTTGGAAGCGGAGGCTACCTTAGGTAAAAAGGACGGGTTGGTTCGTAAGGATACCCTGTCTTTGTGGAACAACAGATATGGTGATCGACAGCTGAGTGCCTGAAGTTCTGAAACTCTTCTAGCTGAAGTAATAGCTACTAGAAAAAGAGTTTTCCATGATAGCAATTTCAAAGAACAGGAAGCTGCAGGTTCGAAAGGGGGAAGAATCAAAGAACTGAGAACTAAATTAAGGTCCCAAGGAGGAGGAGGAGGATTTCTTATAGGTCTGAGTAGAAAAACTCCCTTCAAAAAGGCTTTGCAAAGCTTGTGGGACATTATGGCAGACTCTGAAATGCCCACATGAAAGTTAGATATAGCTGCCAATTGAACTTTGAGAGTAGAAGGAGATGAACCTGCATGAAAGAGTTCAGCTAGAAAATCAAGAACCATATGGATGGGAGCAGTGAAAGGATCTAAGTCCCTTCCTTGAGCCCAAAAGGCGAAACGTTTCCACTTACTCAGATAAATCTTTCGAGTGGAAGATTTATGGGAAGCTATTAAAATATCTCGAACAGAGTGAGATATTTGAGGAAGCCTGGCTAAGGTTGGAACTGGAGGAACCAAGCAGTGAGGTTCAGAGAGGGGAGGGAGCGATGTAACTGACCCGACTGATGGATCAAAAGATCTGGAACTAGGTCCAGATGCCAAGGCTGCTCCAACAGAAATTGATGCAGAAAGGGGAACCAAACCTGTCGAGGCCAGTAAGGAGCAATGAGGATCAATGAGGCCTTCTGAGCGATAGCTTTCTGTATCACTTGAGAGATTAGTGGGAAGGGAGGAAATGCATACAGAAGTCCCCGGGGCCAAATTTGGACTAGAGCGTCTCTGCTGGGTTGGCCTGGTAGCGGGAATAGGGTGAAAAAATCTCTGCACTTGCTGTTTTGGGGAGTAGCAAAAAGATCGCAGCAAGGCTGCCCCCACTTCAGAAAAATTTCTCTCACAACAGAGTCTTTCAGAGACCACTCGTGAGGCATGAGGATAGCTCTGCTCAACTTGTCCGCGATTTGATTGGACTTCCCGGGGATGTGCGTTGCTATCAGAAACCGCTGAGAAGAAATCGCCCATTGCCACAGTCTGAGTGCTTCTCGACATAGGGGATAGGACCTGGTTCCGCCTTGTTTGTTGATATACCACACTACAGACATATTGTCTGTCTGGATTGCTATCGTTCCCAAGGGAAGAGAGTCTTGAAGGGCTTGCAACGCTAAAAGCACTGCTCTCATCTCTAGAACATTTATGTGCAAGTGGCATTCGTCTGGTTGCCATGTGCCCTGGACAGTTCTGCCCTGATAATGCCCCCCCCACCCGATCAGGGAGGCGTCCGTTGTCAGAGTAGCAACCGGAGGCGAAGGAACAAAGGGTCTTCCCAAGAAGAGCAGAGGCGAAGACATCCACCACAGAAGATGATTCTTGCATGTTTGCGTAATCATAATGGTGTGGGACATCGGAAGTTGCTGGTATGACCATTGTGTGAAGAGCATCCATTGAAGGATTCTCATGTGGAATCTGGCTAATGGAAGAAGAGGTATGGCAGCCGCCATAATCCCCAATACTTTCAGAACTAACCTGGCTTTGACTCTGTTGCTGCTGAAGAGGAGCGAGACCAGTTTGTGTATGTCTGTTATTCTCTGATCTGTTAGTCTCGCAGACATGTTGACTGTGTCTAGCTTTGCGCCTATGAAGGTAATAGTACAACAAGGCGACAAAACAGACTTTTCGCAATTTATTGATATGCCTAAGTTTTGACAAATGCGAAAGGTGTAGTCCCTGGCCATTAGAAGAAGATGCTTGGTGGGGGCTGTGAGGAGCCAGTCGTCCAAATATGGAAACACCTGGAATCCTTGACGTCTCAGGTGAGAAGCTACCACTGCCATGCATTTGGTAAACACCCAGGGGGCAGTGGTGAGACCAAAGGGCAGGGCCCTGAATTTAAAATGACTGGTTCCCAGCCTGAAGCGGAGGAATCTTCTGGAGCGTCTGTTCATTTTTATGTGATAGTACGCATCCTGAAGGTCTATAGAGCACATCCAGTTTTTCTTTCCCAATAGGGGAAGGATGGACTGTAGCTTGACCATCCGAAATCTTGTTTTCTTGACCGACTTGTTCAAGATACTGAGATCCAAAATTGGTCTCCAGTCCCCTGTTTTCTTTGGAACTAAAAAGAACCTGGAGTAGATTCCGGATCCTTGCTGGTCTGCTGGAACTGGCTGAATTGCTCTTTTTGCAAGCAGCTTTGAAATTTCCAAAGCTGCAAGATCCCTTTGAGCGGGTGGAACATCTGGAAGGGATTTTTTTGATTGGTTTGGAATGCGAACAAAGGGAATGGAATAGCCTTCGGAAATGATGGACTGTACCCACTTGTCTTGAGTCAGGGATAGCCAGGCTTCTGGGTACAGTGACAATCTTCCCCCGACTGCCTCCGAAGGTGGACAGTCGGGCAACACCTCAGGGATGCTGAAAGGGCTTATCGGAAAAGGTTTCTCGATTGCCCTGGTTCTGCGGACCCCCTCTGCCTCCTGGGCGACGTCTACCATTATTGTTCCCTCCTCTGCCTCTGGAGGGGAACCGACTCTGTGCGTCAGGCAAATTCCCTTGTGATTGTTTGCGGAACCACATTTTTCCACTTTTCTGGCCTTTGGGGTAAGGTCTAGAAGGAGTAGAAAAACGGACTCCGACGGCAGACAGAGTTTTGCCATCCGTCTCGCACCTAGTCAAGGTTTCTTTCACTTGAGGACCAAAGAGCGATGATCCATCAAACGGGGAATTAGTGAAAGACGTTTTAAAGGGGTCCGCAAAATTGCATATTCGCATCCAGGCATGCCAGCGTAAGGCGACACCTGTCCCTGCGGCTCTACTCGCTCCATCAGCCGCATACGAGAGGAGGCGCATGGAGGAGTTAGCTATCGAATTCAGGGTAGTCAGCTGGGTGTTCATTTTGTCCTGAAAATCTGCAGCTGTAGGATCCTTCAACATCTCACTCGCTTCCTTGATCAAGTCTCTCTGGAGACGGGTGAAATGGCATAGGTAGTTCAGCGAACGCATTGCAAAGGTCGCTGGCGAAAACATCCGCTTCCCATACCTGTCCATAGACCTAGATTCTTTGTTAGGGGGATGAACAGGCACTGAAGGATCAGCTAGTTCCTTCTTGGTGGCAGCAGCTACCACCATAGCATCCACAGAAACACCTTTGGTTAGAAATTGTTTGTCAGTTGGTGCTGTTATAAATTTAGAAGGTCTCCTCGGGGTAGGGTCCACTGAGTCAGGAGCCGTCCAGGCTTTCTTAGCCACCACCTTCATGAGGGTATCAAAGGGGGGGGACACCCAGGAGGTGGAAGGGCGAGAGCCAAACGCCTCAAGATACACAGATTCATCCTCCGAAGGGTTAAGGGCTGGCCAATTTCCCCTCTGTTTCAGGATCTCTAGAATGTCTGCAAAGGAGACATCTTCAGAAGGGGCGGGGAACCCTCGGAATCCTCTAAATCTGTGTCAGAGGTGACAGACTCAGGTGAGTCTATGTGCTTCCTCTTACACTTTCTCTTCCTAGGGGGCTCCCCTGCCAATTCAGGGGAGGCCTCGGAAGAGGATGAGATCCCCACAGGGGATTCTTGAGGAGCTGGCTCTCTGCGGTCTGGGATGAGGGAGTGAGTAGACATAACCTGAGGCACCGAAGAGGGAGGGGCGGACGGAGCCGACTGTGGCATTGAACAAGGTTCCAACACACTCCGCATGACCTCGAATGCACCCCTGTCAGGCAGAGCCAGAGGTACCCGCTCCGAGAAGCTGAGAACCTCCCTCGGCACCGACAGAGAAGGCTCCGAGACCGATGTCGGAGCCAAACTCACCAGCGCCGAAGCACCGAGAGGGAGAGGGGGGTCGGACAAGGGTCCGATGCCACTCACCCCCTTGGAGCCGACGAGGGAAGTCCGGCGCCGAGATTCTTCAAAGGAAGAAATCGGAGCCGACGACGGAGCCGAAGACAAATGTATCGGCTCCGACGCTAACACAGTCTCGGTTCCGAGACGCCCTGGCTCCGAGCTCAAAGGAGTCAGAGGAGGAATATTTATGGGAATAGTTTGAGGCATCGACTGATGAGTCGGGCTCTGAAGCATTTGGGCCAGTGCCTCGGACTTTAGAAGTCGACTCACTACCCTCTGGAGGTCATGATCAGAGAGCCTCGATGACCTGGAGGAGTGAGATCTGTGGCTCCGTTCAGACAGCAAGGGAGACACTGGAGCCGAATGAACGGAGCCAAGGGATGGTGACCTCGACCTCTTTCTAGATGTCGGCTCCGATGGTCTGATCGGACCCGACCCAGGAATCTCCAATACCTCGGCTCCAGCCGGAGCCGAGGGAACCACAGAAGCTGCAGTGAAGGACTCATCGGCTCCAGCCGGAGCCGATGCAGTAGCAGACTTGAAGCCTTAGGCCTCGACTCAGAAGCTGGAGTCGAGGTCTTAGAAGCCTTGGAAGGTTTTCCCGAGGTAACAGATAGGGAACCTTCAGGCTTAAGCAAACCCCTTAGTATGAGTTTGTTTTTCCTTTCCTGCAGGACTCTAGGGCTGAAGCCATGGCATACAGCACAAGAGTCCTGCAGGTGTAAAGGTCCCAGGCAGTACACACAAGAAGTGTGACCGTCTGTCAGAGACATTTTCTGACAGCACGAGTCACACTTCTTGAAGCCTGAGACCTTTGAATCCTTGGACATTTTCAAGGAACCGAAGCGTAACCACACACAAAAACACACACACACCGATTACACTGTCAGAAAATATTAAGTTAAAATACTTAAATCAAAACTTCTGAAAAGTTATAGGTATAAACCCCTACCAAAAACAAATACACACACTGTAAGGGATGGAAGGGCCCGAAGGCCTAGGGAAAGAACTTATTAGTTCTTTAAGAAGGGGCTGAAAAAGGGTAGAAGGGATAAAATATCCACTACACTAAATGTAGAAGGGAAAAAACTAAGCTAAAGGAAGTTTAGACAGTTATTAGACTAATCTAATTAAAACTGACCTGGAGCCGGTAGAAAACACCTCGATCGCTGTAGCGGCAAACGAGATCTGAGGTAATTCACGCCTAGCATTGTGGGATATAGGGGCAGCCTCGAGCCGGTGGAACCAACTCTCGAGTTTTTAGAGTAGCTGAGTCGGAGCCGAGGTCGGCTCCGAACCCATCCAGCAAGAATGAAGGCAAGATAGACAACTTAACATAATTTGTTTTATTTTATTTTACGCATGTTAACTAGGTAAGCCCAAAAGGGACAAGTATCCCTTTTCAGGAATAACATAGGAACACAGTCTGGTTAAGTGACGTGCTTAAAGTCACACTGTAGGCAAATGGAGGTAGAAGAATCAAATCCTGCACCATTGGGTGCAGAAAACAGATTATTAACAACTCAGATTCTGAATCTTCTTTTGTTAACAGCCAGACAACTAACAGTGCAGGGCTTTAATTCTCTGCACTAACAGATAGATTATTTTGAAACATCAAAAAAGCATTGTTGACTCCATTTTTAATGGCTGCAAAAAAGCAATTACAAGAAGATAGAAATGAAGACTGGAACTGAATTATCAGGATATAAATAAGGCAGGACTTCCAAGATTACTACACATTGAACAAGAGTTTAATTCTAGCTCTCCCAGTGTGAAAAGAAAAAGTTAGCAGAGAAAGCCAGTGGACCTAGATTTTTGGGTAAATTCCAGTAAATGGCTAGTAACTGCACTGACTGGATGCCACAAAAAAAAAAGAAATACAGAGGCTCTAAAGAAAAATCAGTTATAAAAGGCAATGAAGAACACTGACTGGGAAATGTACTGTAGCTGTTCATCAAAAAGCAGTGGAAGCTCCAGACTTGACTTCCAGTAACCTAGAGGAAAGTATAAGGCAACTGCAGACAGACCTAAGTAAAATGAAACACTGATGGAGTATATCAATTTAAACAATAAAAGGCTGGAAAAATGGAAGAAACTTTAAACAGGTATTCAGATAAGGTGAAAAAACTGCAAAACTCAGAGGTCATAATGAAGAAAAGGCTGGCTGAATATGAGTCTGCACAAGAAGAGATGTTTAAAAAAATAATAGAATTAAGAGACAGAGCACATAAGGGAAATGTGAGATTGTCTGCTGTACCTGAGAAGCCAGAAGGAACAGACTGTATTAATTTTATGAAAGTACAAATAAGCAACTTGACTGGCATTCCACAGCAGGAACTGTTAATTGAAAGGGCACATTGTGTGTATGTTCCAAACCTGGCTATGAGAAAACAACCTATACCTTTAAGAGTAAAGCTGCAATCTTACCAGCAGAAGGAGCTGATTCTGACAAAACTGTGGCAGAAGGACAAAATACCGAAAGTGGGAGACATCAGACTGTTTGTAGAGAATGACTACTCACTGTACACTAGGTAATGAGGAGTAAATGTATCCCATTATTCAGAGAATGCCATGATGCAGGCATGAGATTCAACCCAGTTATCTTCAAAATATTTTTCTCTGGAGGAATAAAATCATTTTTTGATGAAGTACATGCTAAGGAAGAAATACAAATGTTTTTCCAACTAAAAGTGGGCTGTCAAGCAAAATGAGATTCTGCTTCTTGTACTTCTGGTAATAAAGACTACAGAGAGAGATATTGTATCAGTGAAACCTTTTACAGTGTTTCAACAGAAAATGCTTGAGAAAGAGAAAAAAGTACAACAGTTGACTAGAAGAATTGGGAGTACATTGGAAATGAAGCAGAGTGTGGGAGAAGGAGATGAACAGGAATATAACAAGAAAATCTGGAAATATTGGACTTTCTTGGACATTGTTAAACATGTAGGGGACTCTAAAGCATATGCCATACTTCATGTTATTAACACTTGGAGAATAAAATCAGTAACTTAGAAATTGATAAATGTGGGATCACAACACAATAATTATATTTGTGAAATATGATAGAACAAGAAAATCTGAAAATATTGGACACTTTGGACTTCATTAAACTTGTAGGGGACACTAAAGCATATGACCTACTTCATGTCATGAATGTTCAGAAAAATACTCAGGAGGGGGAAGACAAGGAAGAAAGTTAACTGTAAGTAAAACATTTTTTTAATAGTACTATTTAAATAGTGCATGATTTTCATTGCATGTTATAAAATAAACATTTTTTCATTTATTTTAAAGTGTAATGGGGATACTAATGTAAACAGGTGTGCCTGTTTTTTTTTTTCTTTCTCCCGTCTTCTCTTTTTCTCCTTCATCAATTTTAAGAAATGTAGGTACTGCAATGTACAAAAATCTGGTTTAAAGAGCATGACAAAAGAAAAATTGGTGTGTTTTTTCCTCATTATTGCATAGGGGAATGACTGGGTTGAGGTCATTAGTTTAATCTAGTAACACATTTTAAGAGAAAGCAAGTAAATGAAAAATAATATTTAATGTTCTAAGGCTTTTTTATATTAAACAGTTTTGTGTCTGGTTCTCATGTCTCTAGCAAACAATCTGATGAAGAGAAATGGCTTGGAAAAATGTTTTCTGAAAGCATTCAAGTGTTTCCCCATCAAGAGAGCTATAAAGATAAGGCAAAACCATACTGTACTTAACAGAACCACAGGCCATACAATGCATCTTAGTATGGATAACCTTTCCTTTAGCTTAGTTCGGGTCTGTGTGTGTGTGGCTGTCAGTTTGGAATATTTATTCCTATTAGTAGGGTAAACCTTCAGTATTTGAAGATGTACATAGTTTTGTTTCTTATTATTAAGTTAATAGTTTTTAGGTGGCGTGACAATGTGAAGCATTGCCAGCCATGCCAGTAGAGGTAGGACAGTAGATGTGTAACATATACCAGCATAGCTAGCTGGAGTTCTGTAAAGAATTATATGTCATTTATATATCAAACTGATTTGTACAGATGCTTGTGTTTCAAAATGTATTTGTAAAGTTGCTTGTGTTAAAATGTATCAACAGTGTGTCCTGCTGGAAAGAAAATAAATGTACATGTATTATTGTAATTCAATTAAATGTATATGCTTTAACAGAGGACTCTGAAAGAGAACAGGTTAATCCTAATCCACCTGACTTTAAGAAATACTAGGCCTATGTCATAAAGATGTTATTTTACAGTTTTGAATGAAGCCAGACATGCAATGGCTGTAAAAAGTATGGCTTAGTAGCTCTGTAGGAGTGCTAGAAGTGTTAAAATGTTTTTTTTTTACTTTCAGCAGCTGCACCACATCTGAGCAATGCTCTTGTGTGTGTATTATTGACATATAGCTACTAAAATCCTGACAGCTTCTAGCAATGGGGGTGCAAGGGAACCAGAAGTCAGATGACCAGATGTATGTGATGCCATTCTGTACAGAAATAATGTTTTAATTTTAGAGGAGACTGAAGTCTCAGGATCAGTCTGTTCTTAGAACCTGACAAAGGAGGAAAATCACTCACCCACTTCATCTTGCCTTGCTCTAGTAAGTGCTCAGAGACAGCAATTCTCTAAATCAATTAGTAAAATATAGTGAGGATATTTAAGTATTGTTTTTCTGTAGCTGTGTGAATCTTTCTTTTATTTTTACTACTTCTTGTGATTGAAACTCTGGTGTTTACTGTAAATAGATATTTAGTATTTTCATGTTCTTTTATTATTTATTATTAAATATATTTAAACTTGTTATTGTGGCTGGTCCTTTTAGAGAATATTTAAGCTTTGAGAGTATTTGCATATATGTATTTGGTAATAACTGTGGCCACTCCTGAAAGCCTGGCTGTTTGGTCAACATTACCATTTGTATTAATATTAACTTCACTCAGTATAATTGGATACCCTTTTAAGAGCTTTATAGTTACTGACTGGTGTAAGTGAATCTACCTTATAGTCTGGGTAAAGTTGGTTGAGTGGGTAATCTGTGCCAGCCTTCCCTACAAACGTGTGTGTAAAAATTAAATCTCAAACAGTGTGTGTCAGCTACTTGGAGCAAGGATATGAAATTCTTGTTTTCACAGATAGGGGGCTTGAGGACTTGGCTTGGATGCTCAGCTGAGGACCTAACCCTACAGCTGTGCCAGTGGGGATACATACTGGGGACCAGGTGGGAGCCAGACTGAGATATCCAGATCTCGGGCTGAGTGTGTTCCCTGTATGCTCTTAAGGTAAATTGTACTTGATGCAGAGGTCTGTATCTGAAAATACTGAGTGTATCCATTTGTATTCCAAATGAATGTCCCTCTTCAATGTCAGTGGTGAAGATTCAGGCTCCTTGAATTTTGGCCCAGAGTGGAGACATCACAGGTGGGTATTGGGGGGGGTGTATTTTTGTTTGAGGGTTTTTAATAAAACAAAAAGTTCTGTAAGATGCGACTTAGTTTCAAATGGAGATGACAAGAAACAACTGTATAAAAGATTAACCTGCAAAACAGTACATGTATGTAACACAAAAGCTGAAACTAGATATTTAACAAAACAGCTGATATACATAAAAGGTGGGAATAATAATCACTCGGGAATATGATGCTTCCTATAATATCTTTAAATTTTAATGGTCTCACAGATAAATATAAAAAAGAAAGAAAGAGTAGTGAAGTATATTAAAAATGTAGAGTGCAAATAGCTGTGCTACAGGAGACATGCTTGGAAAGAACTGAACACGTGAATTTGATAAAAAAAAAAAGGGTTTCAGGATGGTTATTCAGCAGAATACCTGGACAAAGAAAGAGAAAAGTACTTATATAAATTGCAAGAGGAGCTCCAATACTAATAGAAGAGGATAAAAAGATAATAATGGTAGATTTGTAGTATTAAGGGGCTACTGACAAGGAAGGAAGATTACACTGACATGTATTTATATTCCACTGAAAACTGTTATAATGGAGCTTAAGAAAATTCTGGGAGAAATAATCAGCTTTCAGCAAGGAATATTACTCATAAGTAGGGACTGGAATTTGATTTGCAATAGTGAAGATGTGCCTGGGGGTCCTGAAGAAAAAATATAACAAAGGACTGGAGGTTAGATTTTTAAACAAATTTATGAAACTATTTGGCATGAAAGATGCGAATTCAGTATTAGGAGTTCAGAGTGCATTTACATATTATCCCCCAAGATATAAAAACTGGGCTAGGCTAGGCAGAATTTACATTTCACAGGAACATGTGCTTTTCATTGACGGCACTGAAACACACCCAATAACTATATTCAGATCATGTGCCAATAATAACTAAAATGAAAACACAGGGTAATGAAATAAAACTGAGACACTGGCACTTTCCCACCTATCTGTTAAAAATGAGAAATTTAAAGAATGGGTAGTGGAAATTATTCAAGAGCTATTAGAGAAGGTAGAAATTTCTTCTGGGATAAAATTAAAGTGGGGTTTAAAAATAGGGTGGAAATAAAAGAAAAGGAGATATGATTAAGAATTAACCAGAATTACTTAGAGGAACTGACAAAGTATTAAAGTATTGCAAAATAGGGGGTATCTCACAGAACAAGAAGAGGAGCAACTCTGGACCCCACTCAGTTCGAGTTTGTAAAAGGCAGATCATGCCTCTTAAACCTGATAGACTTCTTTGAAGCGGTCATCAAAGCCATAGATGAGGGTAAAGTGGTTCACACAGCCTATCTCGATCTTTCAACACCATCCCCCAAGGAACCCATACTGTGAAAGGGGCAGACTCCACATCCAACTTCAGACCAGTGACAAGTGGAGTACCACAGGGTTCAGTCCTGGGTCCTCTCCTGTTTGGTATCTACTTCTCTGAAGTACAGGCTAACACAGAAGGTCTTTAGCTAATGAAGTTTGCAGATGACTGCAAACTAGGAGCCATAATCAAAACTCCTAACGATGTAGACATCCTACAAAAGGGCGTCATTGAGACAGATGTCTGGTGTCAAAGCCATGGCCTCAACCTCAATGCCAAAATGTGCATTGTCATCCCTTTTGGTAAAAACTCTGTACCCATGAACTACCACATAGGCGGTAGTCTACTTAACACTGAAAGTGTGATAAGAGACCTTGGGACACAGGGGGACAGTAGTCTCTCCTTTGATAATCACATCACCACAATAGTCAGGAAATCCTTCTACATGGCACACCTCATCACAAAAGGTTTCTCATCCAGGAAAAAAGAGGTCATTGTTCCCCTCTACTCATCACTCATTAGACCCATTATAGAATACAGCGCTCCTTTTGGTATGTACCTCATAAGACATCTACAACAACTGGAAAGGTCATAGAAATACCTCACAAAGAGGATTACTGGCTTCAAACAGATGCCCTACGCAGACCGTCTAAAAAAACTCCAACTTTACTCCATCACATATCGCACTACTCAGAGGCGATCTCTGCCTAACATACAAAGCTATGTCAAACCCAGAGCTGCTGGACATGTTCCACTTAAAGAAATCCCAATCCCTCCAAGATACATGCGCTGGGGACCTAAACCTTGTCACCACAATAAACAGAACATGCTGGAGGGATAGATTCCTGTCCCAGAGACTTCCCACACTCTGGAACAAACTACCTATCTATATCAAACAAAGCTCCTCATTAGCACTCTTCAAGAAAAATCTTGATGATTGTATGGGAGATAGGAAATACACCCGGGGGATCACTTCTGTGGCTCTGCTCAACAGAGGCACAGGAAAATAATTTTCTTGAGTGGCGAAAGCCAGAGTACCTTTTTGGCTAGGCTTATATAGGCCCTAGGGCCAATAGCCTAGTACCTACCTATGAACCTATGAACTGCAGAATGCTAAACAGAAAATAAGGGATTACCTCGATAATATGCATGAGTTTAGAAGATTGCTGTTAAGCAACTGTTTTTGATAATAACTCTAGGGCACAAAAACTTTTAGCACAATGACTCAGACAAAAGAAAGTAGTAAGGGCTGCCACCAAGCTTAGGGAGCCTATAACAAGGAAGATAATAAGAGACCCTGTAGAAGTATTAGAAATATTTTGGAAAGTCTGTATAAAACTGAGAAATATAAGAAAATGTACAAATAGAAATGTTTATTGAAGAATTAAATATGCTAAGGTTAGAGGTAGATGAGGCTCAATTACTAACAGGATAGGAGGATATGAGATAAAAATGGTGATGTATAACCAATCTGCAGGAAAGTCCCCAGGAATAGATGGTATTCCTGTGGATGTTTGGGTGCTAGAAGAGGAAAAAACTAATACAAATCTGGAAGTTTTTGTTTAGCAGTATTTTAAGAGGAGGTGAAGTACCAACACCCTGGAAGAAAGCTGAGGTAGCTGTAATACCTAAAGGGGGTAAAGATCCATCAGATCCAGCTTGATACAGGCCCATTTCAATAGTAAACCATGACTATAAAGTGGTTATGTCTACAATGGCTAAAATAATGGCAAAAGTGATGACAGTATTGATAAATATGGATCAATGTGGTTTTGTGGAGGGAAGGCAAGAATTTGATAACATTAACAGAACACTGATTATCCAGAGGGAAGCGGAATTTAAGAAAATACTACTGTTGTTGTTGGGTCTTCATGCAGAGAAAGCATTTAACAGAGTAATCTGGGACTTTATAAGCAGAGCAATGGAAGCATTTGCATTCACTGATAAAATTATAAGGTTGATTAGAAAGATATTTGAGGGATCGGAGGCGAAATTATAGTGGGTAAGGTCTTCTCTAATAATCTCTGAGCAGAAGAACAAGGCAGGGGTGACCTCTCTCCCCTTTGTTATTTGCATTATATTTAGAACCATTGGCAAAGAAAATAAGGGACTCAGAAATTCAAGGATATAACTGGTATGGTAGAAAAGTTGGCTCTATTTGCAGATGACATTATTTTATACCTGACAAAACCAGAAAGAGACATTGCAATGCTGTGGAACATATTGAGACAGTTTCAAATCTTTTTGGAATACAAAATTAATGAAGCTAAAACAAAGGCAATAGCAGTAAGTTATATACCCACATATGAATTGGTTCAGCAATATCCATAGTTATGGGAACATGATAAAATGAAATATTTAGGAGTACAGATTAAAATGATTCTGGTGTGGCAGCTAAGGATATGTGGGAAGAGACTAAATAAAAGATAATATAAAAATAGAGAAAATTAAAGCTCTGTTATATGGATATCAATAGTACGATACAAGCAGTTAAAATGTTTTTAGTCCCTTTAGTCTTTTACACAGGTCAGGCATATTTTTATCAACCAGAGGAGAAGTTGTAGATAGCAATTAATAAGGAACTGAAGGATTTTATCTGAGAAGGGAAGATGGCAAGATTCAAGTGGGATAAGCTTATTCTTCCAATAGAACAGGGCGGATTGGGATTACTCAATTTGAAGGTATACGTCACAGCAACACAGTTAAGGCTCCTATACATTGCACATGCAGAAACCTATAATTCAAAGTGGAAAGAGATGATGATGAAACAAGAGAGACGCTCAAGAAACTAAGGAGAGACTTGGATTTTGGATGCAGACCTTTACAGAGAATAACAATAATCATACAATATTACATTCATAAAGTAGCAGAAAGTATTCTAAGAACTAAGCCAAGAAGGGAATGGAGAAAGGAGATTCTGCCAGTAGAGATGACTGTAACTAGGGATACAGACAATAGGCAAGAAGAGGCTGGAATTTATTGGAGAAAACTGGCAAAGTACCCAAGGTATTGGGAGCAAATAACTAGAGAGGGAAAGGTAATAGAATGGCAAGACAACAAATACTTATTTGGACTGCAGGTATGAGATTGCCTTCCCTGTCAATAACTGATATCAGAGTATAGATAAAGAGAAAGAAATAGGGGGGTCCTAAATGAAAGAACTGCACTGGTAGAGTTTTTAGTAGAATCTAAAACGGAAGCTATCGTTAAGAAAGCAATAATTAGTAGAACATATAAAATATTGCATGATAACTGTAAGAATCAATTAGAGGAGGTTAGAAAGGATTAGGAAGAGAGACTGAATAAGTAATTCACAATGAAACAATGGGAGGATATATGTATGTCTCCCAAATATGCAAGAAAGTCTAGAAGATTTAGGATTTTTGCCTGGAAGTGTTTACATAGATATTGTTATACCCCAAGTAGACTCCAAATAATTTTTCCTCAGTTAGACAGCATATGTTGGAGGTGTGAGGGGGAGGAAATAGGTAACTGGGAACATATTTTCTGGAAGTGTAATGAGTTAGCAGACTTTAAAGATTCTCTGCAGACTTCTCTGTCGGAGGTGCTGGGTGAGCAAATTGGTGTAACTAAGTGGATGATTTTTTTGAGCTATGATACAGAATCGCAACTGCCTAGTCATACTAAGGCCTTGCTGAGTCTAATTATGATGGTTGCCAAAAAAGCAGTTACTAGAAAATGGAAATTAGAGTCCAAACCAACTTTACTGGAAGTAGCGAAGATAGTAACAGAGACAAAACAACTTGAATGAGGATGAGGATCTTTAGAAAAGGGTAGGAACAAATTACATAGCAAAAAATGGCATGTGTGAGAACAATACATGCAGAAGAGGACTGAGGTTTAAAAGAAGGCCGGAACTGAATGAGCTATGTAATGGTTGACTAACAATGACTAGCTATATTATAAGAGATGTATGATATTTGCGGCTATAGTTGTGTCGGCATGGTTTGTAATGTATAATGTTTGCAACAGAGATTGTGTCGGTATGGTTTATTTTCATTTATATTAATGTAAGATTGCCTGTGTCACATGATAATTTAATAAAGATGTTTCTTGGCTAAAAAAAAAAAAAGATATAACTGACACAGTAAATGAAACTGCAGAGATGGAAAAAGGGTATGGGAAGTAAGTCCCATTAAAAAATATATTAATAAATGTTTACCCATGGCTGCAGTACAGAAACTGAGTTGTAACAGATTATTAATGATAAAAAGATAAGGGGGAGGGTCAGTCTATAGTTGGGTCAATGGCTCAACCTAAAAAGCTAGATAGGGAGGGAAAGATGCTACCAAAATATGAGAAACAAGAATAAGGGTTAGTTGTCATAACAGCCTTATAAATGCTTAAAAAATAAGGGTTAGTTGTCATAACAGCCTTATAAATGCTTAAAATGTATGTTTTGTCTCATAATATTAAAATGAGTCATTATCAACGGATTTTTCAAGATTAAGAAATGTAACATGAAAAATGTAGATACACAAAAATAATCTTTTTTTTGCAGAGAGATCAGTCCCGTCCCCTGTATTTACCAAATGTATCTAAACCAGAACCACTGTCACATTACAGTGTGCAAAAGCAACCATTAAAGCAAGAAAACTGCAGCACCAAGAAAACATCAGTTTTGGACAAGAACGTGTTATAAAAGAATTTCAGCATGGGGGAGTGTATAAATATTTGGGAATTGATGAAGGATCATCAATAAAACATGAACAAATGCAAATAAAACTTAATAAGGAATACTTCAGAAGACTTAAATTAATTCTGAAAACAGCGTTGACATCTAGAAACAAAATCCAGGCTATAAACCAATTTGCTCTTCCTGTCCTAACTTACAGCTTTAGAGTGACTGACTGGTCCCAAAATGTGTTGGATAGATTAGATAGGAAAACAAGAAGGATGCTTCATGCTCACCAAGTTGTTGTTGTTGTGTCTTTCAGCTTTTCCTGGTTAGGGGTCGCCGCAGTCGAACTCCAGTCCACTAATGATTGGCAGTAGATTTTTACGTGCCGAGTTGCCAGCCCTGACGCACAACCTTCAATGAAGGTACACCCATTCGTGCATGTCTCCACACAGAAGACGCTCTAGCTGAGAATCGAACAGAACAACGTCTTACTGTGAGGTGACAACGCTACCGCAGCACCGCCACTGCAGTATTCCCTGTTCCGAAGGAGGGATGGGCCTCCTTGAAAATGATTATATATATAGATCAGTAATCATGGGACTCCACACACATCTGCTGACCTCACAAGACCCAAATGTACTGAAAGTCTTGAAACCCCAGGAGAATAAATCTAAGATGACTTTTCTGCTTAATTTAGCAGAAGCATATCAGCATCAAGCAGGAATGGAAATCAAACCAGAACTAGATAAAAATCAGACAGCAACTGAATGTGCCAAAAAACAAAAGAAAGAATATAAGGTGAAGAACCAGATGAGAAGGCAAGAAATGTGGAAAAAGCATAAATATAGTTGCAGTTATAGAAAACTTCTGGAAGAACCTCATGTTTATCAGGAACAAACACAGGAATGGTTAAGGAGAGGCGAATTCAAACCAAGAGATGAAAGGTTAATATTGGCAGCCCAAGATAGTGGGCTACGTACATGCTGGTTTACAAAAGTCCATTGAACATGTGGGAGAAAGAAACAGATGTAAGTTTTGTAAAACCGAATTGGAAACAGTCGCACACCTCGTTGCTGTGTGTGACATACTAATGGCAGAAGGACTGTATACTGAAAGGCATAATAATGTGGCAAAACTGTTGCACTGGAGCTTGTAAAACATTATGGTATTGAAGTGGCTGAAAAACACTGGAAACATTAACCACAAAGCATCATAGAAAATGATGA
The DNA here is from genome assembly GCF_019279795.1 of Protopterus annectens. Lineage (NCBI taxonomy): Eukaryota > Metazoa > Chordata > Ceratodontiformes > Protopteridae > Protopterus > Protopterus annectens. The sequence continues at coordinate 1,376,474,578 of NC_056735.1, read as the reverse complement.
AGTTTATATCACATGAGATCACCCATTACCAACAGTTCAAAAGATAGATGCTAGAAAACTGGATATAATGGTCCAAGAAAAGAAGGCAAAAGTAGCATTGATCATTGAAATTGCTACACCCAGTGACTACAGTGTCTTGCGTACAGAGACACAAAGTCATAAAATGTCAGGATCTGCAGACAGAAATGACAGCAATTGTGGAAGAAAGATACCCAGACATTTCCAATAGTAGTAGGAGCAATGGATCTTATAAAAAAGAATTCACAGTCATATTTAGATATGTTACCAATCCATGTAACCCCATAGGAATTGCAGAAGGAGTCATTACTGGGCACATTGCAAGTGCTGTGAAGAGCACTTTTGTCTGGCATCAAAGATTGAAACAATACTAATTTCATGAACTTTAATCATACTTTGACTTAGGAATGGGGTCCATTCCCGTCATAGTATTAGAAACCCAAAAGATTTGGAAAATTTTAAAAAAGTTGGAATAGTGAAAAAAAAAACAATAGAGTGCACCTAAAGCTCACACAGTAGAAGAGCATACAGTTTTAAAGAACAGTGATAAAAAGAAATCACAAAAAAGTTTCTCAAACTAACATGCCTCAGTGAAATGTATGTTTGCCAAAATTAGCTATGGGAAAACTGTAAACAGTTTCAAGTTCCCTGTAATTGTTGAAAAAGATTATGAATATTGTTGGTTAATAAAGTTATAAAGAAAATGTGTCCAACATAATGTCATAGAAGAACAGCATGAGATATACCTGACATGTAAGGGGTCGTGTGTCTCTCCATAGTAAGGATGACAACTGCAGATATATCACTACTATAATCTGCATTTGACAAAAATAACTGCATAAGGAAAAATGAAGGAGTCCACATTAGCAATGAATATAATGGACTGCATGAATGAATGAACAACAGCTATACAACAGGTCATTAACATTACCTGTACATGCATGAGAAATCATGAAACTCAAGGTATACCACATGTATCAATGTGTTATGTAGCTATGTAGTTATACACCTAAAATAAACATGCACATGTAGTATACTAATGTGTTAATTGGCAGTAATAAATTCTCATGCCCATACCTGCATTTGTTAAAGAGCGAGAAAGATGCAAAGGATATTTCATAGGATATATGACAGAAATTGGTAAAATATACAGCAAGCAGGAGGACGTTTTATAAGAATCAATGGGATTATGCATGATTTCAGTGTCAACAGCAATGTTTGTCAAAGTTTGCAGGTGTAGAACTTTTAAAATATGTCACTGAGGTAATGGAGTAAAAGTATATGGGTTACACAGGCCCATGACATTTCATCGAATCTTAAACTAGTGAACACATCTTCATCGAACACCTATTTAGTGAAGCTACTGATAGATGAACGGACTTTTCAGCAAAAGTTTTCCTACAGCAAGGTAACAGTAGGCTACCCTAGTGACCTAGAAAAAAATAATAAAACTTAACACCTACCCAGGTGGGGGCTACACACACCCCCAACTAAATATACCAACTCTGAGATCGTACTACAGTGGGGAAAAGAGAACAGTGATATTTTTAGGACTGAATGTCATACCTATATTTATAAGTTTTGCAACACAGAATGATTTTCTTACTATGGTAGACACATAATAGTCGAAGGCCAAGATACTGTCTACATTTCTTCCCAAATCCCTGATTACTGGGATCTATTACTAGAGTCATAGGTTTATAGGTAAGTACTGGGCTAGCTGCCCTTGCAGGCCATTTGAAGCCTAGCCAGTCTCCTTTTCTGTGCTTGAAATAACCTATCCCATTTGGTTATAGATTGGCCTTACCGATCCCATGGTGGGCAATTATACATTACGCCTAATGAAAATACTGGGATCATACCATAGATAATTTGAGGGGACTCCTGCATGGGATAAAGCATTTAGGAGCTGCCTGTGTCCATTAGAAGTTTAGGGAGCAGTTCTGGGTAAATTTTATGTCTCCCATCCATAGATTTAAGTTGTGCTTGAAAATAGACAGAGATGAACTTTGTTTTATGAGGCTAGGGAGTCTGTCAGTGGTATCCCCAGCAAGATATACCTGTCCCTCCAAACTATTCTGTTGATGTTGCAGAAGAGGTTTGCATCCCTAGACTGAGTATTTCTGATGCAATTTGACTTGCTGATGTGCAGTAACTCCATCAGTAACAGGTCAGAAAATGCCTTGTATGCCAGACAGAGGACACCTCTTAGTAGTCTGTAAGATACCAAGCATAGTGGCAGGGCTTTGAGTTGGTCCATGAAGGACATGTTGCTTTGGCCTTGTATCCTTTCAGTAAGGTATCTCTGTGGGCATTCCAGTTATCGCATGTGTCCGGACAGATACATGCCAAAGGGGGCATTATATTCAATGAATGGTATAATGAGGACTGAGTAAAGGGGGACAATGACATCTTAGATCTAGGTACAGTCCTTTTGTTATAAGCTGTGCAATACAGAAGTACTTTCTTAGAACAATATATATTTGTTGGTCAAAAGCTAGTTCACTGTCCACATAAGTTCCCAAATCCTGAACAGCTGGGTCAACTCTTAGTGGCTTATTCTCAAAGTGGTAATTTCTTGGGATAGTTGACGTAAAGGATATAATAATTAATTTTTTGGCATTTAGTTTCAGTCAATGATTATGGCATCAGTTATTTATTTGAGATAAACCAACCTGCAGGATGGCTGATTCAATTTGGGATTCAGTGACTACTCCTAGCTTGCAGTCATCTGCAAACTTAGTCGGCCAAAACCCTTTGGTATTGGCTTTTCATAGGTTCATAGAAGGTTATTTGGCTAACTGCCCTAGAACCCTTACAAGCCTAGCCATACTTATCCTGAGTTGCCCCAATTATCAGTGGTTAGGTGAATGAAGTTAACAGAGGTAAGGGTCTATGGTAGTTAATAATGACTTTCTCTGTCCATGAAGGACATGGACGCCACCTCAGAAGAGAATTTGCGATCATCCATCTATTGATCTAGGTTGCATTTGAAAAGGGTCAGAGAGGTGCTCTGTTTCATGTGAATTGGAACCTTATTCCAGAGAACTGACAGTCTCTGGAGATGTATCTAGCTCTCTAGCATGGCCTGTACATGTCAGAGGCTAGGTTAAGATCCTTAGAGTGAGTGACCTTCTTGCAATTTGATTTACAAACGTATAGCATTTCCATCAGGGCTGGGTTATAGACTGCCCTGTAAGCCAGGAACAGGCCATCCTTTAGCAACCTGTAGGAGACCAAATACAGTGACAGGGCTTTCAATCTTTCTATGTACGACTTGTTTTGTGTGTCCTGTAATTTCTTGGTGATAAATCTCTGTGGTCTGTCCAATTGTTGCAGGTGTCTGGTGAGGTATGTGCAAATGGGAGCATTGTACTCAGTTACTGGTCTGCTGAGGGCCAAGTATAATAGAATTTTAACATCCATAGATCTAGATGTGATGCTTTTACTTATAAGATGTGCCACACAGAAGGATTTCCTTACTACTGTGGATATGTGGTGGTCAAAGTTCAGGTTGCTATCAACCTGAGTCCCTGGATAATGTACCACTGGGTTTACACTTCGAGTTGTGCTGTCTATAATGTAATTGACAGAGATGTCAGTTTTCCCAAAGGAAAAATTAGATGCCAGACAGAAGCCCCAGCAGAGAACCCTCAGGGTGGATTATCCATGAAGTAATTTTCAAGGGTGGCTGTTTTACCAAAGGATACTATTATGCACCTCTTAACATAGAGTCTAAGACTGACTTCAGCACCAATTATTAGTCTGTGTAAAGCCCTCTTGGAGGATGTTTTTGTCTTGGAGGAATTCAGTAACTGCAACTAATTTGCCATCATCTACAAATCTGATCAACCAGAGGCCTTTGAATTTAGACTTTACTTCAGAGAAGTAGATGACTAATAGGAGTGGCCCCAACATTGAGGCCTGAGGGACTTTGCTAGCTGCTGGCCTTTTTCTAGAGATAAACTCTCCTATCTTAACTTCATGGGTCCTATATGTGAGCCAGCTGGCTATCCAGTGGGTCATATACTGGTTTATACCTAATTCAGTAAGCTTGTCTACAATGGCTGAGTGGGGAATTATGTCAAATGCTTTGACCAAGTTGAGGAAGACAGTCTGCATCATTTTGCTCTCATCCATTGCTTTGGTGACCAGCTTAAAGAAGTCCACCAGATTGAATAGGCATGCCCACCCCTCAGAAACTGAATAACAGTTGAAGTCCTCCATTCACTTGGCATAGGTTCATAGGTAAGTACAAGGCTAGCTGTCCTTGGGCATTTTAAGCCTAGCCAATTTACCTTTTTTAAAGCATTTATTGAATTATCATTTAAGACATAGGCAAATGTACATTTATATAAAAGAAAACAAAACATGTTAACATGTTCACATTTATGCAATTATCATTAAACCAACATTACATAGCTTGATCAAATCCTGCCTTCCTTTAAAACCTCACTCCTCCGCCAAAACATTATTCTGCATGTATTGTTCCCACAATTTTCATTTTTTATATGTAATGTGTTCCTATCCTTTTCTAAAGATCTCACTTACAGTTCTTTTATCTCTGTTACAATATGCACTACTTCAAATACAGCTGGTTTAGACTATGATTTGCATTTTCTAGTAATTGTTCTTTTGGCAACTACCAGAATTAAACTTAAAGGAGCCTTACTATATCTAGGCAATTCAGATCCTGTATCCCAGCTCAAAAAATAATTTCCTTGGTTACATCTATTTGCTCACCCAGTGTTTCTGACAGAGTACTCTTTAGGAATTTTTTAAAGTCTGCCAACTCCTTGCACTCTGAAAACATATGTTCCAAGTTACCTCTACCTTCCCAATCACACCACCACCATTTGAAATCTACATGGAGGAAAAATTCTTTGGAGTCTGCTTGGGATATGAAAATATATATGCAAACACTTCCAAGAAAAAATCCTGAATCTTCTCAAATGTGTTGCTTATTTGGGAGCAATACATACCTCCTCACATTGTTTCCCCATGAACCATCCATCCAATCTCCCTTCCAATCAAATCCAACCTCCTCTAAGTGACCTTCACAGCCATTGTGCAATATTCTATATGCCCCACCAATCCTATCATTTTCAACAGCAGCCTCTGTTCCAGACTCAACCAAGAACTCCACCAAAGCAGTTCCCCACCCAGGATCCCACATCCCCATCTCCATGCCCACATTTTAATATCAATCCCCAAAAAGGAAGGTAGCCTTCAGCCTGCAGTCCAAATATCTTCCCAGACTCCTCCCACTCCACCCCCAGTTATTTGCTCCCAACACCTTGGCTAATCGGCCAGCTCTTTCCAGGAAACTCCAACCCACTCCTGCCAACCTCTGCACCCCCAACTACAGCAATCCCCGTCCTCAGAATCTCCTCTCTCCACTCGTATGTAGGGTAAATTCCAAGAACACCCTCTGCCTCTTTATAACTATAATATTCTGTATGGCTGTTGTTAGTTTCCGCAGGGATCTGCATCCAAAATCCCACTCTAGCCAATTTCCCTTTTTGTGCTCAAAATAATCTATCCTATTTGGTTATAGATTGGCCTTACCTATCCCATGGTTGATAATTATATATTACCCCCTAATGAGAATAACTGGGATCATACTATAGATAATCTGAGGGGACCCATGAATGGGATAGGGCATTTAGGAGCTGCCTCTGTCCATTAGTAGTACAAGGAAAGTCCTGGGGTAAATTTTCTGTTTCCCATTCAAAGATCTAAGTTGTGCTTGAATATGGACAGGTATGAACTTAGGTTCATAGGTAGGTACTAGGCTATCGGTCCTGGGGCCTATATAAGCCTAGCCAAAAATGTTCCCTGTCTTTCGCCACCCAAGAAAATTATTTTCCTGTGCCCCTGTCAAGCAGTGCAGCAGACGTGATCCCCAGGGTGAATTTTCTATTTCCTATCCAGTCGTCAAGATTTTTCTTAAAGAGGGCCAATGAGGAGCTTTGCTTGACATGAATGGGTAGCTTGTTCCAGAGTACGGGAAGTCTCTGGGACAGGAATCTATCCCTCCAGCATGTTCTGTTTACTGTGGTAACAAGGTTTAGGTCCCTGGAGGGTGTGGTTCTGAGAGATTGGGATTTCTTTAAGTGTAGCATGTCCAACAGCTCTGGGTTTGACATAGCTTTGTATGTTAGGCAGACATCGCCTCTGAGTAGGCGATATGCGATGGAGTAACTCTGGAGTTTTTTGAGACTGTCTGCGTATGGCATCTATTTGAGGCCAGCAATCCTCTTAGTGAGATCTTTATGTGGCCTTTCCAATTGTTGTAGCTGTCTTGACAGATACATGCCAAATGGGGCATTATACTCTGTAATGGGTCTGATGAGGGATGAGTAGAGAGGAACAATGACCTCCTTTTTTCTAGAGAAGAATCCTTTTGTAATGAGGTGTGCCACATAGAAGGATTTCCTGACTACTGTGACGATGCGGTTATTAAAGGAGAGACTGCTGTCCACCTGTGTCCCGAGGTCTCTTATCACACTTTCAGTGTTTAGTGAGCTACTGCCTATGTGGTAGTTCATGGGTACCGAGTTTTTCCCAAAGGTGATGACAATGCACTTCTTGGCATTGAGCTTCAGGCCATGACATTGACACCAAGCATCTGTCTCTGTGAGGCCCTTTTGCAGAATGTCTACATCATTAGGTGATTCTATTATGGCTCCCAGTTTGCAGTCATCTGCGAACTTTGTTAGCCAAAGACCTTCTGTGTTGGCCTGCACTTCAGAGAAGTAGATGCCGAACAGGAGAGGACCCAGGACCAAACCCCGTGGTACTCCACTCATCACTGGTCTGAAGTCGGACTTGGAATCAGCTACTTTTACTGTGTGGGTTCTGTCAGTGAGCCAGTTGGCCACCAATAGGTTCATAAGTTCATAGGTTGGTACTAGGCTATCAGCTCTAGGGCCTATACAAACCTAGCCATAACAATTCCCTGGCAATTTCTTCCCACAGTATTTACTTCCCTGGACCCCTGTCTAGCAGGGTGACTGACGTGATCCCCAGGGTGAATTTCCTATCTCCCATCCAATCATTAAGGTTCTTTTTGAAAATGGCCAAAGAGGCACTCTGCTTGACATGTATGGGCAGTCTATTCCAGAGTCTGGGGAGTCTCTGGGTCAGGAACCTATCCCTCCAGCATGTTTTGCTCATTGTCATAACAAGGTTTAGATCCCTGGAATGTGTGTCTCTGAGGGATTGGGATTTCTTTAAGTGTAGCATGTCCAACATTGTAGATGTGTCACCCTTCTTTTGTAAAATCTCCTTTAAATTCCTACCTCGTCTAAAAAACATTTTTGGTTTACTAGGTAAAAGTTCATTGAAGAGATTATCGTTTAGCAAGTATTCCCAGTTCTTCATCACAATGTTCAATATTAACCTTGAGTCCAGGATGGTTTATATTAGCGTTACATTGGTGTTGCTTTAAAAACTTGCACAGCTTTTATGGCTTTAATTTTATTGATTAATTAATGACGTTTTAATTGTGTATATAAAGTTGCATTAGTTAGTGGTGGTTTGTTTTCTGATGAAGTTGGGGCAGGAGCCCTGACGAAAAGTGCATGTAAAGTTGCGCACTTCAAGTTTCTTAATAAATTTTGTCTGTTGAAGAAAAGCTTTGAATTTTAGCGACTATTTCAATATTGGATTATCAGTGACTTCCTTTGCATTGGAGTTCGAGTGGTGTCGGTTTTTCTGTTTTTCGAGATTTTTGTTTATTAGTTCCATGATGATACGTTCCATGGCCTTACAGACCAGGCTCGTCAGGCTATTGGGGTGGTAGTTCCCGGGGTCTGTTGTGGCCCCCCCCCCTTTGTGGAGTGGGATAACCATTGCGGTGCGCCATTCAATGGAAACAAAGCCTGAGGTGAGGCTATGATTGAACATGGTACTTAGGTGGGGTGCCAGTTTATTTTTTAGTTCGTGTAGAAGGCAGCCTGGGATGTTGTCAGGTCCCATGGATGCTGTGTTTTTGGCTTTGGAGAGTGAGGTTTTTACCTGTGCAGCCATGATTACAGGAACTTTGCATTCTTCCGGTATAAAGATGGGCCCTTTAGGGGGTGAGAGGGGGGTAAAGTTAGCACTGAACCTATCTGCCAGGATGTTGGCAATATCAGTTGGTTCTGTATATTTAGTGTCATTGTGCTGTAACTCAGAGGAGAGCTGAGTGTTGCCATTGAGATTCTTGATATAGCTATAGAATGCTTTGTGGTTGTCTTTAGAATCAGTGGCGATTTTGTTTTCATAACTAGCTTTGGAGAATTTTATAAGGGATCTCACCTTCTTACTGAGGATGACCAGGGAGTTCCTCCAATCATGGGATTTTACTCTTTTTTGCAACAGTTTCTTTCTTCTGTTGTAGAGTTTGTTTATGGCAAAAGATCACCAGATTGGCTTCCTTTTTTTGGATGATAGCATCTTGGTTCTGTTAGGGATGGCACGATCCATGCACTTGTGTAAGTACTTATGAAGTGCATTTGTGTAGGATTCAGCAGTCATATCTCTATTGTCCATCTGCATGGGTGTCGTGAAGTTTGCCACTTCTGTCTTAATAAGCATGAAGTTGGCTTTGGAGAAATTTTTTACGGTTGTTTTCCTAATGGGGGGCTGGGAGTGGGATGTGGATGTCTAGGGTGATTAGCTTGTGGTAGGATCTGACCAACAAGGAGCTGACCTCTGGTGTGGAACACAGGTCACCCATGTTGGTGATGACCAGGTCTAGGATATTGCTGCCCCTGGTGGGGGTGTGGATAAGTTGATCCAAGGCATTGTAATTGATGATTTCCAGAAAACGTTGAGCAAAAGAGTTGGCACACGAGTAGTTTTCCCAGTTAATGGTGGGGTAGTTGAAATCACCCATTATTAGGGTGTTGGATTGTACCTTAATATTTTCCAGTGTATCAAGCTAATGGGGCGGTAGTTTCTGGGGTCCTTGGTGGCACCCCCTTTGTGGAGTGGGATAACCATCGCTGTGCACCATTCAGTAGGTACATAGCCTGAGGTGAGGCTATGACTGAATATGGTACTTAGGTGGGGTGCCAGTTTGTTCTGTAGTTCATGCAGTACGCAGCCTGGGATGTTGTCTGGTCCCATGGATGCTGTGTTCTTGGCTTTGGAAAGTGCGGTCTTTACTTGTTCATCTATGATTATAGGGGCTTTGCATTCTTCCGGTATTAAGATGGGCCCTTTGGAGGGTGAGAGGGGGGTAAAGTTAGCACTGAATCTGTCTGCCAGGATGTTGGCAATATCGGTTGGTTCTGTATATTTAGTGCCATTGTGCTGTAGCTCAGAGCAGATCTGAGTGTTGCCATTGAGATTCTTGACTTTGCTGTAGAATGCTTTGTGGTCGTGTTTGGAATCAGTGGCAATTTTATTTTCATAACTGGCTTTGGAGGATTTTATGAGGGATCTCAGCTTCTTGCTGAGGCTGACCTGGGAGTTCCTCTAATCTTGGGATTTTACTCTTTTTTGCAATAGCTTCTTCCTTCTGTTGTAGAGTTTGTTTATGGCAGGGGACCACCAGATTGGCTTCCTTTTTTGGAGGATACCGTCTTGGTTCTATTGGGGATGGCATAATCCATGCCCTCATGTATGTGTTTATACAGTGCATTTGTGTACGATTCAGCAGTTGTATTTCTATTTTCTGTCTGCATGGGTGTCGTGAAGTTTGCCCCTTCTGTTGGCTTTGGAGTAGTTTTTGACAGTGGTTTTCTTAATGGGGGTGGGGGTGGGATATGGATGTCTAGGGTGATAAGCTTGTGTTCGGATCTGACCAGCGAGGAGTTGACCTCTGGTGTGGAACACCGGTTACCCATATTGGTAATGACCAATTCCAGGATATTGCTGCCCCTGGTGAGGGTGTGGACAAGCTGATCCAAGGCATTTGAATTTATGAATTCCAGAAAACATTGAGTGAATGAGTTGGTACTTGAGTAGTTTTCCCAGTTGATGATGGGTTAGTTGAAATCGCCCATAATTAAGGTATTGGTTTGTACCTTAATATTTTCCAGTATCTTAAGAAATGAAGAGTGGGAATCCTGGGGCATGGTGGGGGATCTGTAACAAGCTAGAACCTGGATTTCAGTCTTGCCCAGTGTTAGTTGCATTTGGATAATTTCAGATGCATTATGTTGAGCAACTAGCCTGGAGGTATGGATATCCTTAATGAATATGGACACGCCTCTGCCTTTAGTGTTTAGGTCCAGGTTAGGTAGCTAAAAGGTGTGGTATGAATTATAACCTGGTAATGCAGAGGTGCTCTCTGGAGCCTTGAACCAGAACTCTGTCACTGCACAGATGTCGATGTTCTCCATTTTAAGGAGTGCCTCGAGTGAGTGTATTTTGAGGTTTAGACTTCTAGCATTGAGTAGCATTACCCAGAGACTTTGCTTGCTTGTAGCTGTTACAGTGGTGAATTTAGCATTTGAACCTTACCTAAAAAAGGCACTATAGGGGTGGCAAGAGCCTTAGCCAGCATCCAGAATCTCAGGGGTGACAGCTGCAGGCCATCTCTGGCAAAGCATCGTGGTCTGTCAACCATGTCGTCCCAGGCAGACAGATACTGGATCTCCTTAGAATGACACCAGAAGCTTAGCCAATTGTTGAAGTCAATCATTTTGTCCTTGTACTGTGGTATCATTCTGGGCGATGGCAGGATGCTACTCAGGGCTAGGGTCATATCCTCCAGGGATACAAGATCCGAGAGTTCCTCCATGTCTCTTTTCACGTAGTCCAGTGAGGTACGTCTCAGGTCATTCAAACCAACATGGACAATGACAGAGTCGTATTTGTGCTTGTTGTGGAGTGTCCTGAGTGCGTACATTATGTGATGGATCCTGGCACCTGACAGGCAGTTGACAGTAACTTTCTCCTTGTTTAGGCTGATGAGTGGGACATCAGTAGGCTGATGAGTGGGACATCAGTGTGCCTGACTATAGAGTCACCTATGACAAGTGTGTTGGGTACATTGTTTTGCCTTATGGGCTGAGGTTGAGTGGCACACTGATTTTGTGGGCTATGTGTCATTTGGGTAGTGTTGGGAGGGTGGTGGTTGTCTGCATTTCAGCTTGGGAGGTCTCTATTGCTTGGGCAGATTTTTATTTAGAGCCTCCGTGAATGTGGGTGTGTGCTTTGTGTTTCTATGTGTGGGTTTTGGTTGTGTGGGGTTTGAAGGACTATGTGTTGAGTGTGGTGTGGTGCAGGTGTTAACCTTCTCCTCTTGACTGTCTAGTCCAGTCTTGGCTGGAGAGAGCCTGACTTCCAGTTTGGCTATATAAGTGCATCTCTCACACGTTGTAGTGTTGGGTAGTAGGAGAAGAGGGTTGTCAGTGTACATGAGGCAAGTGCTACATTGCCCCAAGATGCCCAGATTCATCAGGTGGACAGGAGAAAACACTGGGAGCTAACCCATGGACATGGTTTGGGTGTCTGTTCCACAGCAGCAGTATCCTCTGTGAAATATACTTGTCCCTCCAAATAATTCCATTAATGTTGCAAAAGAGGTTCACATCCCTAGACTGAGTATCTCTGATGCCATTTGACTTGCTGATGTGCAGTAAATCCATCAGAAATGAATAAGAGGATGCTTTGTATGCCAGACACAGGTCACCTATTAACAGTCTGTGGGATATTTAGTATGGTGACAGGGCGTTGAGTTGGTCTATGTAGGATATGTTGTTTAGGCCTTATATCCTTTCAGTAAGGTATCGCTGTGGAAGTTCTGGATGTTGCATGGGTCTGGACAGATACATGCCAAAGGAGGCATTTTATTCAATAACTGGTATAATGAGGGCAAACTAGAGGGGGACAATGACATCCCTAGATCTAGACACAATCCTTTTGTTTATAAACTGTGCAAATAAAAGGATTTTCTTACAACAATAAACATGAATAAAGGCATGAAGCCTATTTGGAGGATATGACTGGATAGTGGTTCTTGAGAAGGTCATGTTTCATACCATTAAGGAGGCATCCTCGGATATTAACAAGTCCCATCAATGCAGTGTTTTTTGCCTTGAAGATTGCATTGGGGATCTGTTCCCTTGTGATAATTAGGAGAGCTATGGTTGGTTAAGGGTATATCTACAGAAGTGTCTTGGGGGTAAAAGCAGGGTAAAATTGGAGTTGAATTTATCAGCCAGTGGTTTATGTTCTCAGCCTCAGTAAAAGTGGCTCCATTTACAATTAGTTTGGCACATTGTTGTGTATTGCCTTTGTGGTTTCAGACATAACTAAAGAATGCCTTGTGGTTGTCCTTAGACTGGGAAGCTACCTTTACATCAAATTTGGCTTTGCATAACTTAATTAGTTCCCTGAGTTATTTATTTAGTTTCATGAGGCATTCCAACATTGCTGGGCATTGCATTTACTGTTCTCACTAGGAGTTTCTTTATTTGTTATTTAATCTATTGATGTTGTGATTCCACCAGGGCACCTTATTTTTTGAGATTGTCATGAATTTATTTCAGGTAGGTACTGCAGTTTCTATACAGATGTATACATGATTGTAGAGGGGTCTTGTGAATGACTCAGTGTAGACAGCAGTGTTCTGTAGGTTTGGGGTGGCTTGAATTTTGCCAGGGTGTCACTTAGAAGTAGGAATTTGCACTGGAATAATTTCTAAAAGTTCCAGGATTACCTCATGTCCCAGGCTTTATTTTTATTTCAATGGAGACAGCTTTATGGTCTGACTGGACTAGTGTAGGCAATACACTCAGACAGGAGCAACGTTCTCCCATGTTAGTGATGATTAGGTCTAGGATTTTAGTGTCCAGAGTGGATGTATGGACTACCTGGTCCTGGGTACTTGTATTTACAAAATCCAGGAATCTCTGGACCTGCATGTTATAAGTTGTGTAGGAGTCCCACTTTGTAGCCGGGTAGTCAAAGCCATTCATAAGTATGGTACTGGGTTGAATGGAGAGTGTCTATGATACATTTTAGAATGTGACATGGGTTTCATGGGTCAAAGAGGGGGAACTATAGTTTGCAAGGATATATAAGAAAGCACTGAATTTTGTTGAAACTTTGTTTGGTCAGCATCTGTTTATTCAACAAAATTTGATTGACTAAGCAAATGGCTGACAGGTGTGTGAGACTGCACAGTTCTTCGGGTAGGGGAATATGCCCTTTCCCCTGATATTGTACAATCTCAGAGTTAGTGTGTGTGTGTGTGTGTGTGTGTGTGTGTGTGTGTGTGTGTGTGTGTGTGTGTGTGTGTGTGTGTGTGTGTTTACTATCAAAATGTTGACTTTCAAAACAAATTCCGTTTTGAACGTCGAGCCATAATGCCAAATTCCTGCATACAAATTAGTTCTAAATGTTGAATCTGATGAACGAATTCAACAGATTCGACATTTAGATTGAATAACAAACGTGATGTCCACATAGGAGCTAACGTAAGTCTAGCCCCTACCCTGCAAATTCACTGTTTTGCAGGGGGGCAACCCCCACTGCACCCCCCACACCCCCTGCTAAATAAATATTCCAACTCCCAGATCGCACTACAGTGAGGAAAGGGATGGATTTCCCAGTCCACACTGTACCGATCTGTACTCCTAACATCGAGGTTCGTGTCAGCGAATGCACAGTGGCATTCGCTGATACAACTGTCTCGCACAAATAACATTCAGCAACATGGAAATCATCCAGCCATACATTTTGACAGTAAACCATACCTATAGATATATATATATATATATATATATATATATATATATATATATATATGGGTCTACTGTGTTTCGTTGAATCTCATTTCACTGAATCTCATTTCACTGAACTGAACTTAGTATATATGGCACTGTGTAGAGTACTGTAAGGCAAGCAAAAGGTGTATGCCATTTTCCCCATTGTAGTGCGATCCTGGAGTTAGTATATAGTTGGGGGATGTAGCCCCCAACCTTGTTTGTTTTATATTGTATTTTACCAAAAACTTCAAAACAATACATTTTAAACAATAGGCATGCATAGTTGCAACACCAATGACTAACTCTCTCCAGAAGACAATATGTACTCAAACTAAGTTGGGGGCTATGCTACCCACACTCCCGAATGTGGGGGGCTGTGCCCCCCACACCCCCCGTAACTATATATACTAACTCCAGGATCGCACTACAGTGGGGAAAAGGGCATATACCTTTTACTTTCCTTACAGTACTCTACACAGTGCCATATATACTAACTGCAGTTCAGTGAAATGAGATTCAGTGAAATGAGTTTTCAGTAATTTGAGTTTTCAGCAAAGTGGTCAGGGTGAAATGAAATTCAGTGAAATGAGATTCAACAAAACAAAGTAGGCCCATATATATATATATATATATATATATATATATATATATATATATATATATATATATACATATACATATACATATACATATACATATGTGGATTCACTTCAGAAGCTCAAAATACTGAAATCTCGAATTTCAGTATCTCAAGCCCAAGAAGTGGAATCCACAAAACAATGAAAACTAAAAACCACGAAATTCAAAACCTCGAATACCAGAAGTTTTGAATTTTGCGGTTTTACTACACACACACACACACACACACACACACACACACACACACACACACACACCATCCACCACACATACACAATCACTCTACTACATGAAAGCAGGGGGGAGAAGCCCCCTGCACACCCCCCTACTTAAATATTCTCACTCCGAGGTCGCACTACATATAAACACACACAAAACACCACCACACAAGCTACTTTCTCTTTGCACACAAACATCACAGCAACAAAACACATTAACAAACACCACAGCCCCTACCCAAACCCCTTAACACACACACTTGCCTGAATACATAACCATAGCGGAACTTTAGAAGCGTGAAATTCAAAACCTCCGGTATTCAAGGTTTTGAATTTCACGCTTCTAGACTTTCGCTATTATGTGGATTCGGCGTCTTGGGCTCGAAATACTAAAATTCGAGATTTCAGTATTTCTAGCTTCTGAAAGGAACCCATATATATATATATATATATATATATATATATATATATATATATATATATATATATATATATATATATATACTATTGAAACCTTGAAACTGCATCGGTCAATCGGCCTTAACATTGAACCAATATCTTAAAAAATGCAATAACGAACAAGCAGGAAACTTGAAACTGAATACATCAACTCCCATAGCTTGATGTATTCGACATAGCAGGAGGTGACATCAGTCACCCAAGCTATGCACCATAATGTACCATGACACTCTAGAGTTAACGGTACATCACTTTTACTATTTTGCACGGGGGCAAACCCCCTCTGCAGCCTCCACACCCCCTGCAAATTTTATATACCAACTCTGAGTTCGCACTACAGTGAGGAAATGGGTTAATTCCCTGTTCCTCACTGACCCACGATCTCCAGTCAAAATTCTGAACTCAAATACTTGAACTACACTTCTCATACGATGCAGTGTAGTTGATGTATTTGGGTTCACAAAACTGCCTCTTGAAAAACTGCAAGTCGACATTGTCACTCTCGATCGACTGCAGTTCGCAAATCTAATTGTAAACCTATATATATGTGTGTGTGTGTGTATATATATATATATATATATATATATATATATATATATATATATATATATATATAGAAGTTATGTTCTTACCATAACGTTCCATGTTAGTTGTCTTCTTCTCGCCTTCTTCTTGCTGGATGGGTTCGAGCCGACCTCGGCCCGACTGCCACTCTAAAAGCTCGAGAGTTGGTTCCACCGGCTCGAGGCTCCCCTTATATCCCACAATGCTAGGCGAGAGTTACTTCAGATCTCGTTTGTAAGCTAACCCCAGCTTATAATAGTAACAGAATAACTGTAAAAAAGAATCCACCTCTAACAACAGGAAGAAAGAAGGGTGACCTACATCCTGAACCAGGAAATATGCATAATAGCATATGTCTAAGAAAAAGGTGGTAGAAAGAGAGGTCACAATCACAACTCCTCTAGGTCTGTCCAGGCCAGGGGGAAGGAGGGTGGGGCCTTAAGAAGAAGGCGAGAAGAAGACAACTAACATGGAACGTTATGGTAAGAACATAACTTCTATATGTTAAGTTGTCTATCTCGCCTTCATTCTTGCTGGATGGGACCGCGTCCCTAGCACCTTGTCCCGGGTGGCCTAACGGAACAGACTCCTGAGAACAGTGGAATCAAAGTTAGCTCTATGCCTAGAAGCTAAATCCAACTTATAATGAGAAATGAAAGTGTGAGGAGTAGCCCAAGTAGCCGCTGCACAAATGGTGTCAATAGGCAGTCTGTCTTGGAAGGCTAAAGAAGTAGCCAAAGCTCTGGTGGAATGAGCCTTAGGTTTATTAGGCAGCTTTTGATGTCTAATCTCATACACAAGGGAAATCAATGATGTTAGCCATCTGGATAATGATACCTTTGAAACTGAAAGTCCCTTTCTGCTCTCCGCATAGGAGACAAACAGCTGATCAGATTTTCTGAACTGTTTAGTTCTATCCAAGTAGTACCTCAATTGACGGTGAACATCCAGGCAGTGTAATTTTTGTTCAGACCTATTGGAGTATTCTGGAAAAAAGACTGGTAGATCAATGCTTTGATTCAGATTTGATGTCGAGACCACTTTAGGCAAAAAGGACGGGTTAGTTCGTAAGGATACTCTGTCCTTATGAAACAAAAGATAAGGAGGACGACAGCTGAGTGCTTGAAGCTCTGAAACTCTTCTAGCTGATGTAATAGCTACCAGAAAAAGAGTTTTCCATGATAATAATTTTAAAGAACAGGAGACTGCAGGTTCGAAAGGGGGAAGAATCAAAGAAGCAAGAACTAAATTTAGGTCCCAAGGAGAAGGAGGATTTCTTATAGGAGGTCTGAGAAGAAAAACTCCTTTCAAAAAGGCTTTGCAGAGTTTGTGGGACATTAGGGCAGATTCAGAAATACCCACATGAAAGTTAGAAATAGCTGCCAATTGAACTTTAAGTGTAGAGGGAGATGAACCTGCATGGAAGAGTTCAGCTAGAAAATCAAGGACTAGTTGGATGGAAGCAGTGAAAGGATCTATGTCCTTTCCTTGAGCCCAATATGTGAAGCGTTTCCACTTACTCAAATAAATCTTTCGAGTGGAAGATTTATGGGACGCTATCAATATATCTCTAACAGAGTGAGATAATTGAGGAAGCCTGGCTAAGGTTGGAACTGGAGGAACCAAGCAGTGATGTTCAGAGAGGGGAGGGAGCGATGAAACTGACCCGACTGATGGATCAAAAGATCTGGAACTAGGTCCAGATTCCACGGTCGCTCCAAGAGAAAACGATGTAGAAAGGGGAACCACACTTGTCGAGGCCAGTAAGGAGCAATGAGGATCAATGAGGCCTTCTGAGCGATAGCTTTCTGTATTACTCGAGAGATCAGTGGGAAAGGAGGAAATGCATACAGAAGTCCCCGGGGCCAAACTTGGACTAGAGCGTCTCTGCTGGGTTGGCCTGGTAAAGGGAATAGAGTGAAATATTCTCTGCACTTGCTGTTTTGGGGAGTAGCAAAAAGAGCGCAGCAAGGCTGACCCCACTTGAGAAAAATTTCTCTCACTACAGAGTCTTTCAGAGACCACTCGTGAGGCATGAGTATAGCTCTGCTCAACTTGTCCGCAATATGATTGGACTTCCGGGATGTGCGTTGCTATCAGAAACCGCTGAGAAGAAATCGCCCATTGCCACAGTCTGAGTGCTTCTCGACACAGGGGTATGATCTGGTTCCGCCTTGTTTGTTGATGTACCACACTACAGACATATTGTCTGTCTGGATTGCAATTGTTCCCAAGGGAAGAGAGTCTTGAAGGGCTTGCAACGCTAAAAGCACTGCTCTCATCTCCAGAACATTTATGTGCAAGTGGCATTCGTTTGGTTGCCATGTGCCCTGGACTGTCCTGCCCTGATAATGCCCCCCCTACCCGATCAGGGAGGCATCCGTTGTCAGAGTAGCAACCGGAGGAGGTGGAACAAAGGGTCTTCCCGACAGGAGCTGGGGGGAAGACATCCACCACATGAGATGCTTTTTGCACGCTTGCGTGATCATAATGGTGTGAGACATTGGAAGTTCCTGGTATGACCATTGAGTAAAAAGCATCCACTGAAGGATCCGCATGTGGTATCTGGCTAATGGAAGCAGAGGTATGGCCACTGCCATAATTCCCAACACCTTTAGAACTAACCTGGCTTTGATTCTGTTGTTGTTGAGAAGAAGTGATACTAATTTGTGAACGTCTGATATTCTCTGATGTGTTAGCCTTGCAGACATGTTTATTGTATCTAGATTTGCGCCTATGTAGGTAATAGTACGACAAGGCGACAAAACAGACTTTTCGCAATTTATTGAAATACCCAGCTTTTGACAAACGCGAAAAGTGTAATCTCTGGCCATCAGAAGGAGATGCTTGGTGGGAGCTGTGAGGAGCCAGTCGTCCAAATATGGAAACACCTGGAATCCTTGTCGTCTCAGGTGAGAAGCTACCACTGCCATGCATTTGGTAAACACCCGGGGGGCAGTGGTGAGACCAAAGGGCAGGGCCCTGAACTGAAAATGACTGGTTCCCAGCCTGAAGTGGAGGAATCTTCTGGAGCGTCTGTTCATCTTTATGTGATAGTACACATCCCGAAGGTCTATAGAGCACATCCAGTTTCCTTTGCCCAAAAGGGGAAGGATGGATTGCAGCGTGACCATCCGAAATCTTGTTTTCTTGACTGATTTGTTCAAGACACTGAGATCCAAAATTGGTCTCCAGTCCCCTGTTTTCTTTGGAACTAAAAAGAACCTTGAGTAGATTCCGGATCCTTGCTGGTCTGCTGGAACTGGCTGAATTGCTCTTTTGCAAGCAGTTTTGAAATTTCCAAAACTGCTAGATCCCTTTGAGCCGGGTGGAACATCTGGAAGGGATTTTTTGACTGATTTGGAAAGCGAAGAAAGGGGATAGAATAGCCTTCGAAATGATGGACTGTACCCATTTGTCTTGAGTCAGGGATAGCCAGGCTTCTGGGTACAGTGACAATCTTCCCACGACTGCCTCCGAAGATGGGCAGTCGGGCAACACCTCAGGGATGCTGAAAGGGCTTGTCAGGAAGGCTTCTCGATTGCCCTGGTTCTGCGGACCCCCTGCCCCTAGGGCGGCGTCTACCATTGTTATTCCCACCTCTGCCTCTGGTGGGAAACGACTCTGTCGTCAGGCGAAGTCCCTTGAGATTGTTTACGGAACCACATCTTTCCACCTTTCTGGCCTTTGGGGTAAGGCCTGGAAGGAGTAGAAAAACGGACTCTGGCAGAAAGGGTCTTGCCATCAGTCTCGCACCTAGTCAAGGTTTCTTTCACTTGAGGACCAAAGAGGGATGATCCATCAAACGGGAGTTCGTGAAAGACGTCTTGAAGGGTCCAAATTGCATAGCCGCATCCAGGCATGCCTACGTAAGGCCACACCTGTCCCTGCGGCTCTGCTCGCTCCATCAGCCGCGTAAGAAAGAAGGCGCATGGAGGAGTTGGTTATGGAATTAAGGGTAGCCAGCTGCGTGTTCATCTTATCTTGGAAACCCGCAGCTGTAGGGTCCTTTAACATTTCACTCGCTTCCTTGATCAAGTCCCTTTGAAGATGAGTAAAATGGCACAGGTAGTTCAGCTTAACGCATGGTAAATGTCGCTGACGAGAACATCCGCTTCCCGTACCTATCCATGGACCTAGATTCCTTGTTAGGTGGATGGACAGGTACTGAAGGATCAGCTAGCTCCTTCTTAGTGGCAGCAGCTACCACCATAGCATCCACAGAAACTCCTTTTGTTAAAAATTGTTTGTCTGCTGGAGCTGTTATGAACTTGGAGGGTCTCCTGGGAGTGGGGTCCACTGAATCAGGAGCCGTCCATGCCTTCTTAGCAACCACCTGCATGAGGGGGGGAGGGGGGGGGGGGGACACCCAGGAGGTGGAAGGACGAGAGCCAACGCCTCAAGATACACAGATTCGTCCTCCGAAGGGTTGAGGGCTGGCCAATTTCCCTCTGTTTCAGGATCTCCAGAATGTCTGCAAATGAGACATCTTCAGAAGGGGAACGGGGGGAACCCTCAGAATCATCCAAATCTGTGTCTGACGTGATGGACTCAGGTGAGTCAATGTGTTTCCTCTTACACTTCCTCTTCCGAGGGGGCTCTTCTGCCAAATCAGGAGAGGCCTCGGAAGAGGATGAAATCCCCACAGGGGGCTCCTGAGGAGCTGGCTCTCTGCGGTCCGGGATGAGGGAGTGAGTCGACTTAGCCTGAGGCACCATAGAGGGAGGGGCGGATGGAGCCGACTGTGGAGTAGAGCCAGGCTCTAACACACTCCGCATGACCTCGAATGCACCCCTGTCAGGCAGAGCCAGATGTTCCCGCTCAGAGAAGCCAAGAACCCCCCTCGGCACCGACAGTGATGGCTCCGAGGCCGATGTCGGAGCCGAACTCACCAGCGCCGAAGCACCGAGAGGGAGAGGGGGGTCGGACAAGGGTCCGATGCCACTCACCCCCTCGGAGCCGACGAGGGAAGTCCGGCGCCGAGATTCTTCCAAGGAAGAAAACGGAGCCGACGACGGAGCCGAAGACAATTGTATCGGCTCCAACGCAATCACAGTCTCGGTTCCGACACGACCCGGCTCCGAGCTCAAGACAGTCGAAGGAGGAATATGTTGATGGACCGGGGCAGGCATCGACTGATGAGTCGGGCTCTGAAGCATCTGGGCCAGTGCCTCGGACTTAAGTAGTCGACTCACTACCCTCTGAAGGTCATGATCCGACAGCCTCGATGACCTAGAGGAGTGAGATCTTTGGCTCCGTTCAGACAGCAGGGGAGATCCTGGAGCCGAATGAACGGAGCCAAGAGATGGTGACCTGGACCTCTTCCTAGTTGTCGGCTCCGAAGGTCTGGTCGGAGCCGACACGGAACTTTACTACCTCGGCTCCGGCCGGAGCCGAGGGGGCCACAGAAACTGTGGACTGAGACTTATCGGCTCCAGCCGGAGCCGATGAAGGCAGAGGTTGAGAAACCTTAGGGCTCGGCTCATTTGCCGGAGCCGAAGACCTAGATGCCTTAGAGGGCTTCCCTGTTGAAACAGACAGGGAATCCTCTGGCTTGAGTAAGCCTCTGAGAATCAATTTATTCTTTCTTCCCTGCAGGACCCTGGGGCCGAAGCCATGGCACACAGCACAGGAGTCCTGCAGGTGCAAAGGCCCCAGACAATAGACACAAGAAGTGTGAGCGTCTGTCAGAGACATTTTCTGACAGCACGCATCACACTTCTTGAATCCGGAGACCTTTGCTTCTTTAGACATTTTTATTTGAACAGGTGTACACAAACACGCACACAAACACACTAGTTACACCCTGTCAAGTTAAATTATAATAAAAGCAGTACTAGGATTTTAAAATAAAATAATGCACACACACTCCACTAGGGAAGGAAAGGCCTATAGGCCCAAGGGAAGAACCTAAGGTTCTTGAGGGAAAAAAACGGAAATTTTTTGGAAGGGAATAAAAATTTTTCTAAACTACACTAAACTAAGTAAATATATTAAACTAAAGGGGTTTTTAAAGACTAATTTCAACAAGAAATAGTACTCACCAAGAACCGGTAGAAAAACCAACCTCGAAGCTGTAGCGGCAAACGAGATCTGGGGTAACTCTCGCCTAGCATTGTGGGATATAAGGGAGCCTCGAGCGGTGGAACCAACTCGAGCTTTTAGAGTGGCGAGTCGGGCGAGGTCGGCTCCGAACCCATCCAGCAAGAATGAAGGTGAGATAGACAACTTAACATATATATATATATATATATATATATATATATATATATATATATATATATATATATATATATATATGTATGTGTGTGTGTATATATATATGTATATATAGACACACACAGAGATATATATATATATATATATATATATATATATATATGAAATTAGCTGGGGTGTGGGAGTGAGGCCCACTGGAAAAAAAATATTTTATGATTTTTTTTTTTTTATTTTGCATGCATCAAGGTTATTGCTCAGTGCATGCGTAGTAGTGTTTCCTATCTTCTGCACCTGCTAACTACATCCATCTATCCATCCATCCTCAAACCATTGTTCCAATTTTTTTTGCACATGGTATCAGGATGTCACTTCAACAGTGACAGTCATCTAGAGTCAAGGTTTACACCTCCGGGTGGCAAGCCCTGCTACGGTAGTTTTTCTACACCACACATTCGCATGCACACTCACATCTATGGCCAGTTTAGAGTATTCACTCTACCTGTTGCATGTCTTTGGAATGTGGGGTGAAACCAAAGAGTTAGGAGAATCCCACACAAACACAGGGAGTGCATGCAGACTCCACAAAGAAGGCACCCCAGCAGAGAATCAAGCCAGGGAACCTTTTGCTGTGAGGTGACAACACTATTCACTGCACCACTCTGCCACCTCTGATAACTAAATATGTATACATATATATGGGTCTCCTGCATTTTGTAGAATGACCATTTGGTGAACAAATATAGGAGTGTTGTTTAATGTCGATGGCACAGATAGCAGAGTGGTGCAGATGTCGATGCTATGTTTTGTTGAGACAGGTAAGTGGGGTTGGAGGGGTTGAGAGTGTTTGTATGTGTGTATGTGAGTTAGAGCTCAGGTCGGGGATAGGTGAGTGCATGGATCATGCTATCCCTAATAGAACCAAGATGTTATCCTCCAAAAAAAGGAAGCCAATCTAGTGGTCCTCTGCCATAAACAAACTCTACAACAGAAGAAAGAAACTGTTGCAAAAAAGAGTAAAATCCCATGACTGGAGGAACTCCCTGGTCAACCTCAGTAAGAAGCTGAGATCCCTCATAAAATCCTCCAAAGCTAGTTACGAAAACAAAATTGCCACTGAATCTAAAGACAAACACAAAGCATTCTATAGCTATGTCAAGAATCTAAATGGGAACACTCAGATCTGCTCTGAATTACAGCATAATGGCACTAAATATACAGAACCAACTGATACTGCCAACATCCTAGCAGATAGGTTCAGTACTAACTTTACCCCCCTCTCACCCCCTAAAGGGCCCATCTCTATACCGGAAGAATGCAAAGTTCCTATAATCACAGCTGCACAGGTAAAAAACACACTCTCCAAAGCCAAGAACACAGCATCCATGGGACCTGACAATATCCCAGGCTGCGTTCTACACGAACTACAGAATGAACTGGCACCCTACATAAGTACCATGTTCAATCATAGCCTCACCTCAGGCTTTATACCCACTGAATGGCGTACCACAACAGTTATCCCACTCCACAAAGGGGGAGCCACGACGGACCCCGGGAACTAACGTCCCATTAGCCTGACGAGCCTGGTCTGCAAGGCCATGGAACGTATCATCGTGGAACTCATAAACAAAGACATTGGTAATCTCCAAACTCTAGACCCTACTCAGTTTGGATTTGTAAATAGCAGATCATGTCTCCTAAACCTGATTGACTTCTTTGAAGCAGTCAACAAAGCCATAGATGAGGGTAAAATGGTTCACACAGCTTATCTAGATCTCGCCAAGGCTTTCGACACCATCCCCCACTCTGGAATTATAGATAAGCTCACTAAACTAGGTATAAATCCCTATGCCACAAGATGGGTTGCCAACTGGCTCACGGACAGAACCCACACTGTGAAAGTAGCGGATTCCAAATCCGACATCAGACCAGTGACAAGTGGAGTACCACAGGGTTCAGTCCTGGGTCCTCTCCTGTTTGGTATCTACTTTTCTGAAGTGCAGGCCAACACAGAAGGTCTTTGGCTAACAAAGTTTGCAGATGACTGCAAACTAGGAGCCATAATCGAAACGCCTAACGATGTGGACAAACTACAAAAGGGCCTCACTGAGACAGATACTTGGTGTCAAAGCCATGGCCTGAAGCTCAATGCCAAAAAGTGTATTGTCATCCCCTTTGGTAAAAACTCTACCCATGAACTACCACATAGCTGGTAGTCTACTTAATGCCGAAAATGTGATAAGAGACCTTGGAACACGGGTGGACAGTAGTCTCTCCTTTGATAATCACATCGCCACAGTGGTCAGGAAATCCTTCTACGTGGCTCATCTCATCACAAAAGGATTCTCATCCAGAAAAAAGAGGTCATTGTTCCCCTCTACTCATCACTCATTAGACCCATTATAGAGTACAATGACCCTTTTGGTATGTACCTCACAAGACATCTACAACAACTGGAAAGACCACAGAAATACCTCACAAAGAGGATTACTGGCCTCAAACAGATGCCCTATGCAGACCGTCTCAAAAATCTACAGCTTTACTCCATCGCATATCGCCTACTCAGGGGCAATCTCTGCCTAACATACAAAGCTATGTCAAACCCAGAGCTGTTGGACATGTTCCACTTAAAGAAATCCCAATCCCTCCAAGCTACATGCTCTAGGGACCTTAACCTTGTCACCACAATACACAGAACATGCTGGAGGGATAGATTCCTGTCCCAGAGACTTCCCATACTCTGGAACAGACTACCTATCTATGTCAAACAGAGCTCCTTATTAACACTCTTCAAGAAAAATCTTGATGATTGGATGGGAATTGGGAAATTCACCCCGGGGATCACTTCTGTGGCTCTGCTCGACAGGGTCACAGGAAAATATTTTCTTGGGTGGCGGAAGCCAGGGTACATTGTTTGGCTAGGCTTGTATGGGCCCTAGGGCCAATAGCCTAGTACCTACCTACCTATGAACCTATGTACCTATGATGGGTAGATGTTTTAAGTTTGTGTGCGAATGTGTGTATTTTAGGGTAAGGGGTAGGTAAGAGGTTAGATTTAGTGCCGTTTGTGTGGGCTTGTGTGTGTCTTGTGTAGTGGCAGTGTCACTGGGTGGCTTTTATTAAGGTAAGGTGTAGGGTTAGGGTTGGGGAAAGGGGCAGTATTAGGGTTATGGTTAGCACCCATTACTAAGGTGGTAGAGGGGGGAATCACTAATCCTTCAGCTGTCCATTATTATTTTGGCTCAGAATAAATACCCTGTAACCACCAACTTCCATCAGCCTGCAAGAAGACTTGACTGAAAACTGGAAATTCGGGTTTCAACAATTCAAGCTGCCAGAACAATGCAAAGTGCAACTGTCACAGGTAAGCAAGCAATAAAAGCACTTAACAACTTTAACCTTACAGAAGTGAAGAGTGAGAGACAGCCAGAGAAAGATCTCAGGCATAGTTGCAGCCAATGAATCATCTTAAGGCATGTATTTATTTATTGTAACCATTATTTGCTTTAAACATGAGTTAACATCTGCATTTCTATAACTTTATTTTCTCATCAAAGAGCCAGTGTCTTACACAAAAACAGTATATGGACCAGCCCACTCTCTTGGTTAACCAATAAATATTTTTCACTAGAAATCCTAAGGTTCAAGACCCATTAGATGATTGAAATAAGACACAGAGTGAAAGAACTGTAAGTCTGGAGGTTTTCTTGATTTACTGATAAGAGAAAGAACTGTGTGTGGTGTAAAAAACAATCGTCAGAAGCAAACTACTGAGAGAAGCAGGCAACACTTGATAAAGCACTAAATGTGTGTAGAGTGAGTTAGCTTTTGAGTATTTAGCTTAAAAAACATGCACGAGGAACTGAAAATGTGCAAATTTAAGAAAAAATGTGAGTAAAATTGAAGGCAAAATAATATTAAAAAATAATAAAAAAAGAAATGATACAAATGATATTGCTGGTGATTGCTTGACATCTGGGATGGAGCCAGGTAATAAATGAGCAGTTAAATACCACACCCACTGTGAGTTATTAAATACAAGTATGGGAAAACATGTCATAGAGTCATAAATCATACCCTTTAGGCTATGTGACAGCCATAAATGTTTCATAAAGATGTCTAAAAGTCAAAATAAATCTGTGCTGTTGCATATTTGTGCTGGCCATCATGAATGTGCATGCTATTTTTCTGGCCATTTTGCAAGCTGTCATTTCTACCCTATTTAGTGCCATTGACATTACATGTCTGACCATTAGCTTTAGGCATGCTGATGTATAGATAAGCATTATTACACAGTATATTTGACTGCTTTCTGTGCTTTTCCATAGATGGTACTTGTAACATTGTCTGCTATATTCTACACTTGTACTAACAATCAATCAAAATCCAATTCAGTATATTCTGAATATGCACTGACTATGTCAAAAGAGTACACAGAAAGATGCATACAGTACTGAGATGATTCAGTGACTTAAATGAATTTTCCGACAGCATTTTGTATTTTGAACCAGTATTCAGCTCAACTGTAATGAACCTAACCTAATCTCATTTTTTTCTGACCAAAAGCCATATTTTTAGCTTGAACAGCATTGAAGTAATGCATCACATAATGCATTTTGATTGTGCCCATCAACAATTCAGTTTTGTTTTATTTTTTTTGCCTCTACCATATGCAAGTCTTACTAGATACAAGGACAAGGATAAATGTAATATATAAAGACAAGATAGTTTAGCCAGTCATCTAACATGTTTTTGAAAGAAAAATGCTGCATTACCCAGAGAACACCTATTGAGAGATGAAGAGAACATGCAAAATTTAACACAGACAGTAAGTAAAGGTCAGGCCTGAACTATGTCCCCGTAAAGATGTTGGGCATAATTTTTACCAACAAGCCACTACATTGCCCTTTATTTCCTTTGGGGGGCATGATACAGTGTTAAAGTGGGGGATTTCATTGGTTGGGGTAGATGACTTGTACAGCATAGTAATAAAGACATAAACACATAATAGCTCTCAACCTTCCATCTCCAAAATGAGGAACACTAGCCCTCATAATGTGGAACAAATCGGCAAAATGTGGAACACATACTAATGGCTTACTAAGAACTTCAACTAGGAAGGTCATAGCATGGTTAAAATATGCTGGTTTTATTTATAAAGAAAATCCTTTAATGAATTAATATAATTCATATCTATTTACAATGGATTTCACTTAAAAAAATTCCTAACACTGAATGCATGACAGAGTCTTTCAATGTGGAACTTTGAGGAACGTGAACTTTTTAAGACCCCAAATGAGGTACATTCCTCGTAATGAGGGACACTTGAGAGGTATGCACAAACACACACACACACACACACACACACACACACACACACACACACACACACACACACACACACACACCTGTGCATCTCATAAAAGTATAACTGAAGAAAACACCAGGCCTAACAGCAAATTGTCAGAAATCCACAATTTTATTTAGTGCTTTTGCCTTTGATAAATTAGACACACACACACACACACACCTGTGTATCTCATAAAAGTATAACTGAAGAAAACACCAGGCCTAACAGCAAATTGTCAGAAATCCACAATTTTATTTAGTGCTTTTGCCTTTGATAAATTAGACTTTATCAGAATAATCCAAACACAACTTCCAATTGGATTTAAATAAGAAGCAGTCACATGATCATTAACAATCTTCTTTTTTTAATAAAACACTAAGTATACCTTACCAAAACAACATAAAAATACATACAATAAATACTTTTAGTTAAATAGTTTTTGGATTTTACACTACTGGTTTTAATTGTTTTTTTTTGTATGTTATAAAAGAGCAATTAGAAGATTCTTTGAACAAGTAGCTAAGAGCAAGAAAACATCCTCATTAGCATGCATATGTAAAAACCTGGTCAGTTGCAACTATTTGACATGTATCTTTTCTTAAGGAATACATATAAATGTCAAATAGTTTAAAGAGAAATACCTGGGGAAAGTTAAGTAAAGAACCCTGCAGCCTGTGATTTGTTTATATTTGTTTTAATATATACATAGAACCATTATGATTTATGACCATCCTACATTCTAACCTGTTAAGTTCCCTTTTGAAATTCCCACCATCTGTAACATTTGGCCGTGCTAAAATATTAAAGAATAAGCTAAGATGATCATAAATTATAGAACGTTGTTTCCTAGGGGGATAAATGTAGATAGCAATATAACCTTATGAATGGAAATTAATTTTCTACTGAAAATCTTCATTAATTGTTATTTAATGCATTTATGGATATTTATGTTTAAAAATGCATAACACATAATAAATTATTAAAATTATTACAATCATGGAGGTTAGTAAATTGTATATGACTGCAACTACATTTTTGTATGGTTTTATATATATGTATATATATATATATATATATATATATATATATATATATATATATATATATATATATATATATCTATAAAGAGAGAGTGTGTGCTTTTTATGAAAATATTGTTATATTTAAAGTTTATGGTCATTCATTGTGTTTATACCTTTAAATGTTTAAACTATTTTAATGATGGCATTCTGTTGGTCCATTGGAAGTACTGGGTGTATAAACTGGATAGCATGTAATGGAACTAATTATTCCTAGAAGGCGAAAAGCCAAAGTACCAGAATAAAGTTTGTTGCTGATTTACATCCTTTGTTGTTCGTGGTCCCTGTACTGCAGCCTCTTCTTTGGTGTTTTGAGCTATTTAATTAAACTAATCCACCTTAATGAGCTTTTACATAAAAATACAAATTGTTAACCCTTCTGCTAGAGGGACTTCATCAGAACTGAACATAGATAACATGAACCTAAATATATATACCATTCCTTTAGACATACTAAGCTCTTTTATTGGTTAAATGAGTTAATCAATTAATTGATCAACTTATCAAATGAAACAACTCACCATAAATCATTAAATGGTGTGGAAGTTAAACAGACACAAACCAGGACAAAAATAAACCCTAACTATGCTTATGAAAACAAATCAAATAATCACTTAAATATTAAATGTACATTAAAATGTATAAATGTGTATATAACAATATATATTTAAAACATCTTAAAACATCCAGAAAATTATGTATGTATATATGAAATGTATAACATAAATGAATACCTCATCAATTTCATAATTTTGCTGCCCTCATTTTTAGAACTGGGACTATTGACACATTATCATTTAACCCAGATGGGTTCATGGCAATCAATTTTAACTGCCAGTATAACTCTCTGTATTCCAGCTCAATCTCCCAACTACCTTGTTTAGGTTTAATAGTATTTATTTCATTAGTAGCAAGATTTTTTATAAAGGAAGTCTATGAAATAGGGCATTTCAATCAGTATAACTAATACACATATACATATTCATAAGGGTTTGGGTGTGTTAGTTGTTTTGCTGTGGTAATTAGGGGACATGTTTTGCGTGATGCAATTAATTAATTATAATTATTGTTATAAAAGAAGTAGAACTGCTTAGTAAGGTATTCTAATGAAGTCTCCGAATAAACGGAGACGAAAGTGCTTAATGTACTGCTTTTTTATTTTTAATTTGTGGTGTCAAATAAAACAATTTTACTGCTTTTCATTGATTACAGCAGTTTATTGTGTTCCCCAGCTCTGCTAAGTGCCTTTTACTATTTTTCTTGGTCTGACTGTTTGTATTTTACAAACTAAAGAGTGCTTGTACAGTGCATTGTTATCTGACTTCTTTGTTATATCATATGTGTGTTTGTAAATTCTCTTTCTAAAGTAATACTCTGTTTTTCCATTATAAAAACTGGAACATGATATACACCACATCTTTAGTGCCTCAATTACCACGTTTGAGTTAACCTCAAATTTGTTGGATCCCAACTCTATATATTCCCCTTCGTAAATATTGTGGCATTGTTTACACTGCCTACACTTCCTTGTCCCTCATGTAGCTGAAAAATCAACATTTCCAGGGTCTTTTTTGAATAATCCCTTCAGCTTGTTAGCTGTTTTATATACAGAATGAGGCTGTTCACCTACGGTGGTCAACCTATGGTTGGAATTGAAGGGTTTGCTCTTACAATATTCCAATTCTTCTTGATAATGTTCTTTATATTGTCAGTTTCATCACTGTATTGCAAAACCATTGCTCTTTTAAGGGCATTTTTGTGTAGAATTAAATTCCTTGGGTAATACTTTTGGTGTACTTACTGTTGAATAATTCCCCAACAAGGGCTTATAATAGGAACCCCATTGTTCTACAACTTGCTTGGCTACACCTTCTAACATGGTCTTGGGATGTCCTCTCATATAAACCATATTTGTCAGTTTATTTGTCTCCTCAACCAGTACTTATTTACTGGAGATCGTTCATGCCAGCCTAATACACTGTCCCTTGACAAGGCTCCTCTTATGTACTAGGGGGTGGGAACTTTGAAAATGTAAGTAAGAAAATATAAACATGGGCTTCCTATAGATATTGGAACTAAAACCAACCAGTGTATTGTTGATAGTATTGTCAAGGTAATTAACAGCTGATTTACTGAACTGAAATGTAAATTTCAAAAATGTGGGAGAATCATTCAAATAACTAATATATTCCTCAATTAATTAATCACCACCTTCAGATAGAATAAAATGTCATCCAAAAATCAAAGGTACAGCTTCCAGTGTTTAAAAATACAGAAGTAAATACAAATTTTCTTTCCCAGGCGCATAATAAGTTTGCATACATTGGGGCACAAGCTGCCCCCATGGTAACACCTTGAGTTTGTCTTTATATTTCACCATCAAAATAAATAAAATTATAGTCCAAGGCAAATTCCATGAGATCCATAATTTAATTGATCTCATTGTTTGACAAAAAATTCACAATGCAGAAGGCTCTCATTAAAATAATGTAACCCACCAGATTTAAGGATGGTAGTAAAAAGATAAATAATATCAATTGTTAAAAATCTTAAATCTTGATTCCAAACATCATTCCTTAACCTCCCTAGAAAGTTCTATGAATCTTTTAATATGTAGGACTGTTTTTCAAACAAAGGCTTAAGTGTGCAATCTATATAAGCAGCCAAAGGATATGTTTTCAATACTTGTGCAGCAACAACAGGCTTAACTGGAGGTTCAAAGATATTTTTGTGTATTTTCGGGATGACAAGCGCTTTCGCCTGGTATATTCCAGGCTTTATCAAGTCAAGACATTAAACAGATTACATCAGCATGTTTAAATAGTGCAGTTAATTGGTTGCTAATTAATGTGTAACATTTGGTTGAATTGTTAACCCTAACCTGACCACAGAACCTGAAATGTATTGTGACCAAAATATAGTCATTTACTTTGAAGATGACGTGTTAATTTCTGTTGTGTGTTAAAAATGAATATGTTCATTTAAACAAGGTGTCATCATGTTTTAAAGATTTCACTAAAATAATTAAAATTTTAAAAAGCCAGTTTGAACTTCTCGATTGTTAGTTTGTGTGACCATTCTGACTTGTCATGATTTGGTGTCAGTCAATCAATTTTTTTAAAAAACTAGCGTGTTTTAACTAATGACAAATAATACCAACCTGAATTTGAAAAGATCTGAAAAATCATAAATCAAATGTACAAAAACATTTGATGCTTGTGATTTATAACCTGGCCCTTCTTAACCTGAGTAATGAGCCAATGCTGATTGAACCATTAAGACCTGGTGGTTTGCCTGCATTTAATCTAAGCTGCCAAACGAGTTCTCTAAACTCAAGTGTGGATTCCCAATCCCCCCCTCTGATGTGGGGTTTTAACTGTTCAAGCACCATAAAACACAGTTTCAAGTTGGGGCATTCGAGAGAGTGTTTGTAAAAGGCAATAAAAAAATTCTGGTTCGTATTACAAAACAATGAAGAGTTAAAACAGAACATATCAAACAAGCCTAGTTTTATCAGAAAAAGAGGACAAAATTTGAAAGCTATTTTTGAAAAAAGGCAAAACAACAGAGGGTTGAAAACTAGTAAGGTTAATGGCACTTACAGATGTGGTGCCTGTAAACAGTGTTCTGCAGTTATTAATGACAACCACATGTATTTAAGGGCATGTCACATTAACATCAAACCAGTAGGACATTTTTCCTGTGCTACTAAAGGTGTTGTCTACATTGGATTATGTTCCACCTGCGGAAGTTTTTATGTAGGCAAAACAGAGCGTGAATTCAGAAAAAGGCTTTACGAACACGCTTATGAAATTGACAACAAAAAGGAGAGTAATGCCTTTTACAAACACTCTCTCGAATGCCCCAACTTGAAACTGTGTTTTATGGTGCTTGAACAGTTAAAACCCCACATCAGAGGGGGGGATTGGGAATCCACACTTGAGTTTAGAGAACTCGTTTGGCAGCTTAGATTAAATGCAGGCAAACCACCAGGTCTTAATGGTTCAATCAGCATTGGCTCATTACTCAGGTTAAGAAGGGCCAGGTTATAAGTCACAAGCATCAAATGTTTTTGTACATTTGATTTATGATTTTTCAGATCTTTTCAAATTCAGGTTGGTATTATTTGTCATTAGTTAAAACACGCTAGTTTTTTAAAAAAATTGATTGACTGACACCAAATCATGACAAGTCAGAATGGTCACACAAACTAACAATCGAGAAGTTCAAACTGGCTTTTTAAAATTTTAATTATTTTAGTGAAATCTTTAAAACATGATGACACCTTGTTTAAATGAACATATTCATTTTTAACACACAACAGAAATTAACACGTCATCTTCAAAGTAAATGACTATATTTTGGTCACAATACATTTCAGGTTCTGTGGTTAGGTTAGGGTTAACAATTCAACCAAATGTTACACATTAATTTGCAACCAATTAACTGCACTATTTAAACATGCTGATGTAATCTGTTTAATGTCTTGACTTGATAAAGCTTGGAATATACCAGGCGAAAGCGCTTGTCATACTGGTTTTTACTTTTTTGATATTTTAAATAAACCGCTTTCCATTACGCTGGTTGGATTATTGCTTCAGTTGGAGGTCATCGACTACTGTTTTATTGGATTTATCTTTTTTCACCAGTTTTGTTTGCTGTTCGGTTTTCCGTCATGACCGAAGCGACTGAGGCGTTCAACCCAGCTGATACACCTAACCTGCTATGCAACACTGACAACGACGGTCCGGTCACTCGAGCTGAATTCAATCAGCTGTTCAACATGTTAGCTGAATTAAAAAGCTGTATCAACGCACAACAAGTAAGCAACACTTACAGTGGCCGCTCTGAGAATGAAAAGGATGGTGAAACTTCCAGGAACTTAAGAATTACTCGCAACCGAACAAGAACAGCTTTGGAACCACACGCTGAGCCGCAAGGCGATCTTTCTAACGGAACTGCTACCACTCAGAAAAGCAACAACGCTTCACATTCAAAGCGTAACAAAGATCAGCCCAAAGAATTCAATTTCGCTTCTTGGGCGAACCAATCGTTCCGGTTCAACAAAGGTACTGTCAATTCTTTTAACCCTGCCCCAATTGAGGCAGACTTTGACGATTTTAGGAACAAACTGTACATTTTACGAAGTAACCAATGTGAACTGGATTATTTACAGGAATGTGTTAGAGTGAAACGTGTACCTAAGGGGTTACGTTTATTCAAGTTTCCAAATTTTGTAAAGCATGGTTCAACGCATTATAACCAGCTCTGTGACATATTTGATAGAGCAGGTTTAGAGGTTTTACAAGTTATGATTGCAGAATATGAGAACAAAGCAAATGTCGTTACAGAAGACTTAGAAATATTGCACCAAAATGTTATTTCTGACTCTGATTTTGACATAATTAGGCATGACTATGACAAACTGTTTAATGAGGTCGATCAGTTTTGTTTAAAAATTACTAACAGAAAAATTAGAAAGTTAGACAGAGATTTACACGAGTACAGGGATGGCGTTGCATATCCTTGCCACAACAAAACAACTCACAACACAAGAACTTACAGCGCAGTAGACAATGGTGTAGATGATGTCTTTCACAAAAATTATAATGAACCCCCCCGCAGAAGTGAGAGACTAGCCGAAAGAGACAGAAGACAAAGAAACCAGGATTTACCCCAACGCCCCGGGAGACCGGGGGGTGTTGGATTCAAACAACAGAGGGCAGGGGGGAGGTGGAATTACAATTAGAACTTATTCCAAATTCACCTAGACATCCCTTGTTAACAACCAACCATGATTCCAACTTATTAGTTGAGGACATTTTACACCAAAATAGAATCACAGTTACAAAAATATCTAACTGCAGATTGTTCAAAATGAACAACTTTACCATCTACAATTATACTGACACTGAAGTAGATCCCACAGCTTTCAACATTTTTACCAAGGGACTACATTTTGTGCCGACAAAAAACTCGGACTTGGCCAACTTATTGGTGGAACTTAAGTTATTCACCAGGGGTTTAAACCTGAAACACTTTTTCAAAGGCAAGGTAGACCAAAACAACAGCCTGCAGAGAAAAAGTATTTTCAACCCCCCCATGCACCCACTCATCAAGTTATATGAAGAACTCGTTGAAAATGAATTCCGTTGCATGGGCAACAATGGACCCAGCCAAACCAACATTAATACCAATGAGCTGAAATTCATCACTAAGCTAAGGAAGGAAGGTATCCGAGTAATGAAGCCTGACAAAGGGGGTGGGATTGTACTTATGTACGACTCCAATTATGAATCATGTATGCACAGTCTATTACACGATTCATATCAATATGAACTTACTTCTCGCAACGAACATAACATTGCCATAGCTAAAATCAATTACACCCTCTATGACTACTTAACGCAAGGTTTCATTAACGAGAAATTATACAACTTTCTCAAAGTGACTAAACCACAGACTCCCGTCATCTTCGGAATACCCAAGATACACAAAAGTATTGACCCTGTTCCATTCAGGCCTATAGTTTCAGGGGCAGGTGGAACAACAGAACCAATAGCCAAATTTATTGACTATGTTATGAAAAAACACAGCACTGCCCTCACAAATGTATGTAAAGATTCATGGGAATTTTTAAGAAAATTCCCCAAAGATAAATTTAATGCCTCAACATTAATGGTAACTGTGGACGTAAAAGACCTTTTTCCCAGTATTCCACACACCACTGGCCTGAACTGGTTTTCGGATTTTCTTAGGCTAGAAACCAACCTAAGCAACAACTTTGTTAATTTAATGATTGAGATGATGGGTGTAGTTTTGGAGAACAACTTCATGTTGTTTAACGGTGAACTTTTCAAACAGCTCAAAGGTGTAGCGATGGGTGCTTCTTGCGCCACCATTTTTGCAAACATCGTACTTCACAGGTGGGAGCAGGCATATATTTTTCAAACAGTTTGGGCACAACATCTAACTTTTTACTGCAGATATTTGGACGACATCTGTCTTATTTGGAATGGCACTGAGGAACAACTAATAAAATTTCTAGAATACATTAACACAACAACTGACTTCCTCAGTTTCACTTACAACATTAATGCAAACGAACTTAACTATTTGGATGTAACCATTTTCAAAGAAGAGAAAACTGGGGAATTATGTTCAAAAGTTTTCAGAAAACCAACATTTTCAAATTCACTACTGCATTTTGAAAGCCAACACCCTTTCCATCAAAAGAAAGGGATTCTCAAAGGACAAATGATTAGAGCCTCAAGAATGTGCAGTAGCTTGGACGAATTTTTGAAAGAAACTAAAACACTTCATCAAATGTTTTCTGAAAGATCTTATCCTGGAGATTTAATAGACCTCATTACCAAAGAAGTTTTAGCTAAAAGAAACTCCCTATACCCCCCTTTGTTGGGTTCTATGGCAGCCAATTTTTTACAAACGACGGAGAAAGGTACACACTCCAACACCCAAGGTGAAAACTTTATTTACACTTTTTCTAATGACTCTTCTCTGATAGAAAACACCATAAAAAAATTCTGGTTCGTATTACAAAACAATGAAGAGTTAAAACAGAACATATCAAACAAGCCTAGTTTTGTCAGAAAAAGAGGACAAAATTTGAAAGCTATTTTTGAAAAAAGGCAAAACAACAGAGGGTTGAAAACTAGTAAGGTTAATGGCACTTACAGATGTGGTGCCTGTAAACAGTGTTCTGCAGTTATTAATGACAACCACATGTATTTAAGGGCACGTCACATTAACATCAAACCAGTAGGACATTTTTCCTGTGCTACTAAAGGTGTTGTCTACATTGGATTATGTTCCACCTGCGGAAGTTTTTATGTAAGCAAAACAGAGCGTGAATTCAGAAAAAGGCTTTACGAACACGCTTATGAAATTGACAACAAAAAGGAGAGTAATGCCTTTTACAAACACTCTCTCGAATGCCCCAACTTGAAACTGTGTTTTATGGTGCTTGAACAGTTAAATCCCCACATCAGAGGGGGGGATTGGGAATCCACACTTGAGTTTAGAGAACTCGTTTGGCAGCTTAGGTTAAATGCAGGCAAACCACCAGGTCTTAATGGTTCAACCAGCATTGGCTCATTACTCAGGTTAAGAAGGGCCAGGTTATAAGTCACAAGCATCAAATGTTCTTGTACATTTGATTTATGATTTTTCAGATCTTTTCAAATTTATGTTGGTATTATTTGTTATTAGTTAAAACACGCTAGTTTTTTTAAAAAATTGATTGACTGACACCAAATCATGACAAGTCAGAATGGTCACACAAACTAACAATCGAGAAGTTCAAACTGGCTTTTTAAAATTTTAATTATTTTAGTGAAATCTTTAAAACATGAGGACACCTTGTTTAAATGAACATATTCATTTTTAACACACAACAGAAATTAACACGTCATCTCCAAAGTAAATGACTATATTTTGGTCACAATACATTTCAGGTTTTGTGGTTAGGTTAGGGTTAACAATTCAACCAAATGTTACACATTAATTTGCAACCAATTAACTGCACTATTTAAACATGCTGATGTAAACTGTTTAATGTCTTGACTTGATAAAGCCTGGAATATACCAGGCGAAAGCGCTTGTCATACTGGTTTTTACTTTTTTGATATTTTAAATAAACTGCTTTCCATTACGCTGGTTGGATTATTGCTTCAGTTGGAGGTCATCGACTACTGTTTTATTGGATTTATCTTTTTTCACCAGTGTTGTATTTTCGGGATACTAACTATAGTAGGAATGATGGGCGAGTTACAATGTAAAAATTTGTGTAACTCAGTACTAAGCAATTCTTGCAGTATACCACCTTCCAAGGATACATCAGTTTTTCTATATTCTATATTAACTTCATTTCTGGAAGCTAAACTATATACATTTTAATCTAACAAAATATTAAACATCTTACTAGAATAATCAATGGAATCAAATATACCCACACCCACTCCATATCTGGTTTCATAATACAAATTGAACAATCCTTAGTCAATTTATCCAATAACTGATGCTCATCAAAGGTCAGTTTGTAGCTATGCCATTTCCTTTTTTCTGTCTCTTCATAATTTTATATATATATATATATATATATATATATATATATATATATATATATATATCATATCTGCATGTTTTCTCAAATGTAGAAACCAATGGGTGAGGGAGTGGGTTATAAGTGCTCTTCTTTTTGAATTAATTAAGGCTGTTGATATTGTCCTTACCATGAAATTGAATACCCAAAACTCATTTCCTAGTAGATAATCTTAATTCTAAAAGTGTGTCCAATAAATACAAATGGTTTGCAGGTATAAACCTAAAACCTTTTTCAAAAAGTGAAAAATATTCCTGGGTTATGGTAACATGGTTGTAATTAAAAATATCAAAAACACTGTGTGCAGAAACAATGCCATTGTATTCCTGATTTATTAAAATCTCATCCTTTTTGCCCTGTCTCCTCAACTGTATCTTTGTTTCTTCCTTGTATGACCTGTGGACAGTAGAGGGTTTGGTTCTAGATAATTCCCCCTTTGATTTGCTATCCTTTGAGAGCTCATTAAAGGGGAAATTTTAAAGGGTCGGGTAATATCCATCCACTCATTGGGCCCGGGGCATATTTTCAGCATAACCTCCACACACACACACACACACACACACACACACACACACACACACACACACACACACACACGCACACACACCAGCAAAATCATCACTGTTGGGGTGAATCACGTTTGTGTGTGTGTGTTCAATGTTCTTATTGTAAACATCATTAATTCTTTTATTTTTAACTCACAGTGTTGGATATGCTGTACCTTTCCAGTACTGTACAATGTCACATTGTATTTTCTTAAGCTTTCTACTCTTTACTAACGTGCCATATTTATTCACTTTACTAAACACTTCGTTACATAAATCTTCAAAATTTTGAAATAATAAATCTTCCCTAATCCTTGTGTTAAGTGCTTTAGACTCATTGAACATAAGTGAAATATACGAGTTGTTCCATTTGATAATTAAATCCATTAATTCCAAGCCGTGTCTCTCAAACATGTATATATAAGGGAATGGCATATGTTGAGATTTCAGATGTCTCTGTTCAATTCTGATGAAGTCCCTGCTGTAGCAGAAGGGACAAAAGTGCTTAACAATTTGTATTATTATGTAAAAGCACATTAATGTAGATTATTTTAATTAAATTCATGGTGCCATTTTTCTGGATACAGTAGGATTCATCTGCACATATTTTTCTGTTTTTTGTTTATTTGTTTCAAGTTCTGTTTTACAGAACCTGCATTTGTCAGTTTCTACCACGTGTTCAATGGACTTTGTAAACCTACATGTACATAGTCCACTGTCCTGGGCAATTAATA
Organism: Protopterus annectens; assembly: GCF_019279795.1. Classification (NCBI taxonomy): domain Eukaryota; kingdom Metazoa; phylum Chordata; order Ceratodontiformes; family Protopteridae; genus Protopterus; species Protopterus annectens. Next base: position 1,376,435,923 of record NC_056735.1, on the reverse strand, counting down.
TTAACCTTTCTTCTTTAGGTTTAAATTCACCTCTCCTTAACCATTCCCACATCAGATCCTGATCGACATGACGTTGTTACAGGAGTTTTCTGTACTTGCAACTATATTTATGCCTTTTCCACATTTCTTGACTTCTTATCTGATCCTTCTCCTTATATTCTTTCTTTTATTTTTGGCACATTCAGCTGCTGCCTGATTTTTGCTTACTTCTGGTTTGGTTTCTGTTCTCCCTGACACCAATATTCTTCTGCTATACTAAGCAGGGAGGTCATCTTTGAGTTGTTCTTTCACTATGACTGGATCTGGTGAGGTCAGCAGATATGTATGTAGTCCTACCATTGCACAGCTATACATGTAATCAATTTCAAAGAGGCCCATATCACCTTCAGTATGAAGAATATATCTTATTATCCTGTCCAAATGACCTAATAACTTTTGGGAACAGTCAATCACCCCAAAACTATAAGACTGAACAGGAAGAGCAAATTGGTTTATTGCTTGGACTTCTTTTCTAGATGTCAGGGCTGTTTTTAGTATTAGTCTTCTAAAATATTCCTTACTGAGTTTTGTTCACATTTGTTCATGTTTTATTGTTGATCCTTCATCATTTTCCAAATATTTATACACTCCCTCTTGCTCAAGTTCTTTTATATGACATTCCTGTCACAGACTGATATTTTCTTGGTGCTGCAGCGTTCCTGCTTTAAATTTTACTTTTGCATTTTACCATGACCAAAACGTTCTTGTATCATTTGAGAAAGTTTTCATCACTTGCAGTTATGCTTTCACTCCTCATTTGATGAACTACAGTTTTAAATCATCCACAAAAAGAAGATAAGAAGTCTTTACACTTTCCCATTGTCTGGGAGCCAAATTTTAACCATGACCTAATCTGTTAAGTAGATGTCTTAAGGGATTAAAGGCAAGACAAAAGAGCAGCAGTGACAAAGAGTCACCCTGGAATTCCCCCCTTTGAATTTTTATCCCTGGGATCATAATTTGTCCTTTATCATGGCTTAGTTGCAAAATGGTTTGCCACTGCTTCAGTCATTGTAATGTAATAGATCACTGTAGTGTGTGTCTTAAACATCTGTAAACACTGCTTTATCCACGAATGTGGGATGCTGTCAAATACTTTTTTTGTAATCTATCCATGTCATATTTAGATTCTTCCCCTTTTTTCAATTCTCCATTATGATCTTGTATTTAACAACAAATGATCCTTTGTTCCACATGACTTTCTTTTGTTACCTTTTGTTCTATTGCAATAATTGAGTCTTCTTGTAAATGACTCTAAACTATAAACTCTGCCAGCATCAAGTTTATATATTGCTATAGTTTCTAGGATAGCTTGCAGGTTGGGGTCTGTTCAGGGTGTGCATATTAGTTCTTACTCAGGACTAAATCTTCATGCAAAAATATTTTTAGCCAGAAGTTAGGTAATGCAGCTGGGCCTGAGCTTTTCTATTTATGAGCTTTTCTTGTTTTTATTTCAATTTCTCTGGCTGTTACGTCATCACATTTCATATTGTGTACATTTGAACTTCTTACTGTTTCTTTTACTTCTTCTGCCCGTTCAGCATCTGTGTTATGTTTAACAAGGACTTTCATAGGTATTCCTCCAAAATGTGTCTATTTTGTCTTTTTTTGGTATTTTCTTCTATTCCTTTTGCTTTGTTTTCAAATTCTCTATAAAACTTTTTGGGTCATCAATGAATTGCTTATTTTGTAATTTTCCTTTCTATGTATCTGCATATATAGTTTTTCTGTCTGTGCTGATATCTTTAGTTTATTATTTGCAGTAGCGTACGATACATCCTAATCTGTTCTAATACTACACATTGCTTTTATCACATCCATCTTTGAGTATTCTTGTTGACCTCTTCCTTCTTCTATAGTCTTTTAACAGTGACATTTCTTGTTTTAACTGCTTTATAATTTTTCTATTCAATATTTCCATGATAGCATTTGATTTCTTCCCTTCTTTTGCCTTATTGCGCTGCATTTATGTTGCAAAACGTTATCTGTTATTACTTTAGCTGCACAGCAATATATCCTGATTACGTCTGTTATATCACATGAATTTCTGTTAACATCTTTATTACTGTGTTCATTTGTTTCATCAGACTTCTAATATTTTGGGCCTTATTGACTTTTTGTAATCCATTTCTTTCATCAATCTTAATATGTCTGGCTGTATCTATTAAATCAAGCAACTCTTCCCTTAGATCTTTTTCTTCTAAACTGTGGGCACATACTTTATTCTCCATTTCATGCAGGCATTCTACAGAAAGTTCCAGAACATATTCCTGTGACATATTCTCTTCAGCTGAACCCTGTGTCATTCTTTGCTCTTTCATATGGGAGGTCACTGGCATATCACTCCATGACATTGACTGCGTCAAAGTTGCGAGCATGTCCTGCTCCTTCCCTTGCTGTGCTTTGTACAAGTTCCCTACTGAAGGCACCTGAGTATCTTCATGTGGCAAATGATTAGATGCTTCTTGTTCCACCTGTTTCTCCTTAATTTAAGGACTCGTTGTTTCATCATACTGTGACATTACCAGAGTTAGATTTTCTACACTAAATCCTTCACTTCGCAGGTAATGCATAACTTCAGTTTCTATTTCTTTAACTAATCCATTATTTATATTCTTTCCTACTTTTCCCCTTTGTTTTTTTTTTTTTTTTGTCAAATTTTCCATATCTGGATGTTTTTGCCTGTATTTTTCTTCAAATATCTTTGGCACTGCTTTTTTATGCTGATTAGTTTTGCTTTCTCCTTTGCATAAATATTGCACCACATTAAATTTATTTTTCTTTCCCATGTCAATATTGCTTTTTCAGATATCTCCTGCTCCACCTGTTTCTCCTTACTTTGGAGACTCATTGTTCCATCATGCTGTGACATAACCTGGGTTAGACTTGCTATATCTTTCACTTTGCAGGTATTCCATTACTTCAGCTTCTATTCATTTAACGTCTGCTTTACTAATCCTCTGTTCTACATTCCCTCTCTGTGATTTATTTTTTTTGTACTGTGAAAGTTTCCATATCTGGGTGTCTGCCTGTATTTCTCTTCAAGTATCTTTGGAGCTGCTTTTCTGTATAGATTAGTTTGGCTTTCTCCTTTGCATAGATATTGCACCATATCAGATCTCTCTTTCTTTCTCATGTCCATGTTTCTTTTTTATACCTTTCAAAAATTTTTAGGTTTTGTTCTTTATATTTTTGCAGTTCCTCAGTCACTTCTTTTTCCAATGGCTCAAGGCTTCTTGGTCTATATAATGTTTTTTCATGAATCTGCTGTATTAACTCGAATTTGCAGTGGAAGCTTTTGACATTTTTTTTCTGCAAGCATTTTTCTTTCCTCTGATTTTTTCTCATAATCTTTTAGAATATCTTCTATGTGGAAATTCTAGGCTTTGTGCATAGTAGTAACAATACATAGTGTCTTTCTTATGCTCAGTAGTCCACTCTACCATCTTTATGGCTCTTTTTTGGCCTATCACTTTTTGTGGTTTTGTGGACTATTACTTCCTTCTGCAATGTAGGGGGATCCTCTCCCTGAACCTGGCCTAACCCCATTGTAGAAATCTTTCTGTGTCTTGAAGATTCTACATTGTCATTTTTTTCCATTCCTGGCAGCAGTATGTCAACCAGGATTGGGCTATTTTTTTATCCTGGGACTTGTGGACCCAGCTGTCTTTTTTTTTTCATTTTTAACCTACTTCTGTCCATGATATATGATATATAAAATGCAGTCTATATATCAGTACAGTCTTGGAGAGATTTTGCAAACACAGGGTCCACCTCATGAAGGTACTCACCAAGACTTGATGATGAATTCATTTCCAATAACACTACTCTTCTTTGCCTGCTGATTTTGTCATCAGTGATGTTACTTAAATGGCTGTACCCCTGGAGGTCATCAGATTTTTATTTAATTTAAGAGATATAAATTAGGCAGTAAAGTGGATCACAGCTTTGTAACTGCTATCTACCATCCATCCTTTTACATTTGCTGGTAGTGGTGGGATTCAAACTGCATCTAACTATCTTAATCTTCAGTTATTTTCTCTCCAAGAAACAACAGCCTATCATACCCTCCCTTACTAATTTATATCTGAGAAGTCTCATGACTGGCTATGTTACTCCAATCTGGAGGGAGGCAGTAGTGGAGGCAGTAGTGGTTCCCATTCCAAACAGTGATGACTTCAGTAACAGGGACAATTTCACACCCATAAGTTTAGTTTGCAACATGATGAATATATGAGGACCCTGTTAAGTTTGCTTCCTTCAAACACGATGACAAGTGATGGCATTAGCACACAAGGGATTACTAAAGGGTGATTGTGTATCACTTACTTAACTAAATTTTATGCTAACTTGATGACGTTGACTTGGGTATCCCAGCTGATGGCATGTTCGTGCATGAATCCAAAGCCTTTGATTCTATAGCCCACCACTCTATAACAGATAATGCTATCAGCAAAGGGAATAAATAAGTATATAACTTGTTGGATTGATAACTGGTAGTCTTATCACATGTTTAGGAACAGAGCAAAGGATACATTATCTACTGTTAAGGTTTATTGCAAGGGAGTGCCCTAGGGTTTCATGTTATGAACATTTTTATTTAATGATTTACTTTTGCTTTTCCATCTAAAAAACATGTTTAGTCTAGTTAATCTGTTGATGATTCCAAAGTTGCTTCTATGGCAATTAATCTCAGTAACACTCAAACCTACAGCAACTCTTGTATTCACTGTTCCAGTGGGTTCCTTAAACCAAATTGCCTTTAACATGAAAATATATAATGTTCTGTGTCTCAGGCATAACAGCAGGGAATATCCTTATTGCATTAACAGTCAAATTGCTCCTACAACTAACTGTATTAGCAACTTATGGGTTTTGATAATGTAGAATCTGAAGCATGAAATTTATGTCAACATAATAGCACGGTACTTTATCATAGGTTCATAGATTAGTACTAGGCTAACTGCCTTTGTGGACGATTTTAAGCCTAGATAATTACCCCATGTGAGAATCAAACTCTTCACCTTGTGTCTGTAAGATAAGCACCTTAACCATTTTGCCAACCTCCTACTAAAGATATTCTGTATACTATTTCCTCTAGATGGTCATCTGTAATAATGCAGGCTCCTAAAAACAGAGGTAACTAACTTCACAACACCCATGGCAATGGAAAATAGCTGCATGGCTGCCAAATCATACACCAATGCACTGTACAAACATGTACATAAATGCATGGAACTCGCCATACCTAACAGAACCAAGATGCTCTCCTCCAAAAAAAGGAAGTCAATCTGGTGTTCCCCTGCCATTAATAAACTCTACAAAAGAAGGAAGAAACTGTTGCAGAAAAAGGTGAAGTCCCAAGACTGGAAAGACTCCCTTATTAGCTTCAACAAAAAGTTGAGATCCTTCATATCTTCCAAAGCCAGCTATGAAGGCAGAATTTCAGCAGACACTAAAAATAATCACAAATCCTTCTATAGTTATAGATTTGCTCTGAGTTATAGCACAATGGCACCTCCTATACTGAGCCAACAGATATTGCCAACATACTGGCCGACAGATTCAGGGCCAACTTTGCCCCTCTCCCACCCCCCCCCCCAAAGGACCAATCACAATACAGGAAGAATGCCAGGCACCCAGCATTACTGCAGCACAGGTTAAAGCTGCATTGTCCAAGGCCAAGAATGCAGCTTCCATGGGACCCGATAATATCCCTGGCTGTGTTCTACATGAACTACAAAGCCAACTGGCACCACATCTGTGTGCCCTGTTCAGCCAAAGCCTCACCTCAGGCTTTGTCCCTACTGAATGGCGCACTGCTACAGTCATTCCGCTCCATAAAGGAAGAGCGACTACAGACCCTGGGAATTATCACTGCATTAGCCTGACAAGTCTGATATGTAAAGCTATGGAGCACATCATCATGGACCTGATTAACAAAGCTATAGGAAATTTCCAAACTCTAAACCCCATGCAATTTGGCTTTGTGAAAGGGAGATCATGCCTGCTCATCCTGGTTGACTTCTTTGAGTCAGTCAACAGGGCTGTGGATGAAGGTAAGGCAGTGCATATAGCCTACCTTGATCTGGCCAAGACCTTTGATACCATTCCTCACTTGGGAATTATTAATAAACTCACCAAACTAGGCATCAACCCCTATATCACTAGGTGGGCTGCAAACTGGCTCACAGATAGAACACACAGTGTGAAAGTAGTAGACTCCAAATCAGACTGCCTACCAGTCACTTGTGGAATCCCACAGGGATCTGTCCTGGATCCTTTCCTGTTCGGCATCTACTTCTCAGAAGTCCAGGCCAACACAAAGGGACTTTGGCTGACCAAGTTCGCAGACGACTGCAAGCTGGGAGCCATTATTAACTCCCCATGTGATGCAGACATCCTTCAGAAAGGCCTCACTGAGACCAATGACTGGTGTCAAAACCATGGCCTTGAGCTTAATACCAAAAATTGTGTCATCATCCTCTTTGGTAAAAACTCAGTTCTCACTAATTACCACATCGATGGGAGCCCACTGAACACTGAAGGCGTTATAAGAGATCTGGGGATGTAGGTTGACAGCAACCTTTCCTTTGACCACCACATTGCCACTGTGGTCAGAAAGTCCTTCTATGTGGCACATCTCATTATCAAGGGTTTTGCATCCAGGAAGAAAGAGGTCATTGTCTCTCTCTACTCTTCCCTCATTAGACCAATCATCGAGTATAATGCCCCATTTGGCATGTATCTCACTAGACACCTGAAACAGCTGGAGAGGCCATAGAAGTACCTCATGAAGAGGATCCTAAGCATTAAACACATGTCCTACATGGACAGACTCAAAAGACTCCAGCTATCCTCTGTCTCATATCGCCAACTTAGAGGCAATCTCTGCTTGACTTACAAAGCCATGTCTGACCCAGCTCTGTTAGAAAAGCTACAGCTAAAGAAATCCCAATCCCTCTGCACCACATGCTCCAGAGACCTCAACCTCATTACCACAATCAACAGAACATGCTGGAGGGACAGGTTCATAACCTAGAGACTGCCCATGCTCCGGAATAGACTTCCCATACATGTCAAGCAGAGCACCTTGCTGTCCCTCTTCAAGAGAAATCTTGAAGAGTGGATGGGTAATAGAAAGTTCACCCTGGGGATCAGTCCAGCTCTACTTAATAGAGGCACTGAGAACTAACGTTGAACGGCACAATGCCAGAGCACGTCTATGGGCTAGGCTTGTAAAGGCTCCAGGGCCATTTGCCTAGTACACACCTATGAACCTCTGAACCTACAAGTCTTTGATTAGGCCATAGAATGAGCATACAGCATGGCAACAGGGACAAAAAAAGATTAGTGAGTGTGCAGACATTCTTTTAGTACAAATATGTGCAGTGTCAGAGATTTACCTTTCAAAGAATTATTACACAGAGTGATATTGTTCCCTGTAGGTTATAGATTTTTACAGTGGGGATATGAATCTTCTTTACACTATCATAATGAAATTGTATGTACTACCCTTAGGATTAAGTTTATTGCACACCATTTTGCTAAGGGAGGTAATTATGTGCCTAATACAGAAAAATGTAACAGCATGACCAAGAACTGTAATGCTATCAGAGCATTCAGATTGCAGACAATGTAGTACTCTAATATTGTACAATGTAATTTGAATGTGTGAAACTCACTTCTGTATTTCACTACCTAAACAAGTTGACTACCCTACTTTTATACTTAGTACAGAAATGTGAGGGCCTTACTTTCTAAATAGGCATTCCATCATCTAGGTTCTGGAAATAAAATATATTGCCTTGAAAACTAATTATGTGATACTGTAATATTGAAATCAGAAGTTAAACAACTGATTAATCTTCTAAGAAAGTAACTTGTTTTTGACTGCAGAGAATAATCTGTTCCTATATGTAAATTGTTATCTGGCTCTATCATGACTTCATGTTGTAGGCATGGCAATATAGAAGAACCTTAACGAAGAAGTGATATTAACACATACAAATATAAGCATCCAAATTGCTACAAATGTTACATAAACCAAAAAATAAGAAAACAGTGGGCAAGTAGCAACAAATACAGAGCACAGTACCTCGTTTTTTTTTCACTTTCTAAGGGAACACATACATATCAATCAATGTGCAACTTAAATAATCACATCACTTAAGCAACAACCAATAGGTATAACATTTAAACATAGATAAATATAATTTAAACATGCATAGTAAACATTTAAATAGACTAAGGTACTTACAGCATCATTTCCCCTAGTGTAATGATTACTTAATCTAACATCTAACTTTTCATATCAAAACCTTCAGTTTTCAATTCAAATTCTCATCATAATTACAGTGAAGGAGGTTAACAAAGTTAAGAGTTAGAAAATCACCTTAGAAAATAACTAGAAAAAAACAGACCATTCAAGGTCCATATTTAAACTTTATTGAAAAGTATGGAACTTCAAGATGAGAGAAGCTTGAGGTTTTACCAAAGTAGCAATGACATCACTCCCCTACACGTGGAGATGAAGAGCACTACATTGGCAAACTGTATGTTTGTTTGATTTCAATTAGTTTGATAAAAGTTGTTTTAAGTTTCGGAAGTCTTATAGCTGCATTTTCAGGCTGCTGCTGCTGTGCAGTTACCTCCTACTTAATTTTTTGGTTCTGTGTGTCATTTTGCCTCCTACGTGGGTGTTTTTTGCAGTTTTCACATTTTTGTTATGTTGTTATAAAGAAGAGACTGTGGGACCGTGTTTTCTGATGGTTACTAAAAATGGCTTCATTCCAAAATAATTTTAACTAACGTTAATATGTCCATATAAAGTTTACTAAATGCTATAGCAGTTAACAGCAATGAAAGTGGCAATAGTATGTTCCTATTTGTAAAAATTGAGTGCAAAATGATCCACCTGAGAAAACTGTCATGGCAGAAGTTTTCTTTCTTGACTTACCTTAAATACAAGAGAGTTCCAAAGAGACTATGTGTTTTGAACCAGACTGGTTATGGACAGGGCAACAATGTCTTTCCAAAGGAATTGTAGGTAATTTGTCTAGAAACCAACTTTTCATATTTGAAATTAATACTGAAATATTCAGATTTGGAAATATAGACATTAAATATTAGTTTTAGTAAAAGACTTAATGAATCCTCAAAATTTTGTAAAACATGAGGAATACCATGATATATTTTTGAAATAAATTTGACAGAAAAGGATGAGAGATTAAAACATATTAAAACAAAAAAAGCTTAAATGTGATGAAAGAGACTTTACATTAGTATTTACTTTTAGTTGGAAAAAAGTGATGAGTGAAATAAAATCAAATTATTTAGAAAAAAAATTTGCTTTTGATGAGACTGTTTAATGTAGAGGGTCACAGACAGTTTCAAATGCAGAGAATGAGCAGGAACAAAATACTGATACAACAGCTAGTAATTCAAAATACTTTGTGAGTAAAAGTGTTAATAACAACAGACATGCAAGTTTTCCTTTGGAGGGATCTCTGTGGAAAAGCACAGTGATTTAAATATGCCCATCCCAAAAGATTTGGATATGTATGTTATATCTACCAGGAAGATAACGTATACAGAAGTAGCAGGAGAGGGAAATTGGAGGGTGGCAGGTTCAAAAGATATGAATGACCCCCAAAGGCAAATGATGGATCAACAAGAAACACAAGCAAATATACATACAAATTATTCTAAGAATGTAATTAACATTGCATTCTCTGATATAATAGAAAGGTTAATTAAAGAATATATGACAGATCTGAGACAAGAATTAAAGTCGATTAAAGTGAGAGGGTTCCTTTCCAATAAATTCTGCTTGAAAAGAGGAACCAGGCAGGGGTGTCCTCTTTCCCCTTTGTTATTTGCTTTATATTTAAAGAAACTAGCATAAAAAATAAGGGACTAAGAAATTCAAGGATATAATTGGTAAGCTAATCGAGAAAGATTGGCTTTATTTGCAAATGATACTATTTTAAACTTGACAAATCCAGAAAAGGATATTTCAGTGCTGTGGAGCATTTTGAGACAGTTTCATGTCTTTTCAGGATATACAATTAATGAAAATAAAACAAAGGCTATATCCATAAATCATGGACCCACACACAAATTGGTTCAGCAATAACCATATATATGGAGGCACGATAAGATGAAGCAATTAGGAGTATGGGTTACAAAGACTTCTGTTATAGCAACTAAGGATATGTGAGGAAAAGACCAAACAAAAGATAATACAAAAAACTGAGAAATTGAAAGCTGTTGTTTATAGATATGTTTAGCAACATACAAGTAGTGAGAATGTTTTTAGTCCCTTTAGTTTTAAATGCAGTTCAGGCATATTTTTAACAACCAGAGGAAAAGTTGTGGACAATAATTAATAAAGAGTTGAAGGAATTAATCTGGGAGGGGAAGAGAGCAAGAGTTAAGTGGAATAAGCTGATTCTCCCAATGAAACAAGATGGTTTAGTATTACCTGAACTGAAGGAATATTTTAAAGCTACACATTTAAGACTCATATACACAACACAAGCAGAATGCTATAATTCAAAATGAAAAATAATGATGATGAAGAAGGGGGAGTTCAAGAAATAAGAAGACAGTGGGATTTTGGATACAGATCCTTCAGGAAAATAACAGCAATCATACAGAATATTATAAAACGGCAATAGAAGAAAGTCATATGGAACAAAGGATCATTTGTTGTGAAATAAAGACATAGTGGAGAACTGTAAAAAGTGGAAAAATCTAAGTATGGCATGGATTGACTACAAAAAAGCATTTGATACTATCCCACATTCGTGGATAAAACGTGCTTAAAAATGTATAAGATACACCCGACACTGATCGACTTCATTACAGTGACCAAGAAACAGTGGCAGACCACTTTGCAACTAAGCCATGATAAAGAACAAATTATTATCCCAGGGATAAAAATTCAAAAGGGATATTCCAGGGTGACTCTTTGTCACTGCTTCTATTCTGTTTTGCCCTTAACCAATTAAGCTGTCTACTTAACAGCTTAGGCCATGGCTATAATTTGGCTCCTAGAAAACAACAGTGTAAAGACTCCCCATCTTCTCTTTATCGATGATTAAAACTGTATAGCTCATCAGATGTGGAACTGAAAGCACAACTGCAAGTTGTCAAAACATTTTTCAGATGATACAAGAATGTAATTTGGTCTTGATAAATGTGCAAAAGCAACCTTTAAAGCAGGAAAACTGCAGCCTCAAGAAAATATCAGTTTGGGACAAGAATGTGATATAAAGACCTTGAGCAAGAGGGAGTGTATAAATATTTGGGAATTGAAAAATCAAAAATAAAACATGAATAAATGCAAATAAGACTTAGTAAGGAATACTTTAGAAGACTTAAATTAATCCTGAAAACAGTGTTGACATCTAGGAACAAAATCCAAGCTATAAACCAATTTGCTCTTCCTGTCCTAACTTACAGTTTTGGTGTGGTTGACTGGCCCCAAAACGTGTTGATAGATTAGACAGGAAAACAAGAAAGATGCTTCGTGATCACCAAATGACTTATAAAAATTAGTGCATACCAAGATTATATATTCCCCATTCCGAAGGAGGATGGGCCTCCTTGAAAGTGATTACATGTGTAGATCTGCAATTGTGGGACTGCATATCTGCTGACCTCACAAGATCCAAACATAGCAAACATTTTGAAACATGAGGAGAATAAATCTAAGATGACCTCTCTGCTTAATCAAGCAGAAGCATATCGGTGTCAAGCAGGAATGGAAATCAAACCAGAAGTAGATAAAAATCAGGCAGCAACTGAATGTGCTAAAAAACAAAAAGCAAAAGAAAGAATATAAGGTGAAGGACCAGATAAGAAGGCAAGAAATGTGGAAAATACATAAATATAATTGCAAGTATAGAAAACTTCTGGAAGAACCTCATGTTGATCAGGATTGAACGCAGGAATGGTTAAGGAGAGGCAAATTCAAACCAAGAGATGAAAGGTTAATATTGGTATATACACTGGTTTACAAAGTCCATTGAACACGTGGGAGAAACAGATAAATGTAGGTTTTGTAAAACAGAATAGGAAATGGTTGCACACCTCGTTGCTGGTTAAGATATGCTAATGGCAGAAGGACTGTATACTGAAAGGCATAGTAATGTGGCAAGACTGTTGCACTGGGGATTGTGCAAACATTATGGTACTGAAGTCACTGAAAAATGCTGGAAACACGAGCCACAAAGCATCATATAAAATTATGAAGTCTATATCACATGGGATTACCCATTAACACCAGTTCAAAAGATAGATGCTAGAAAACCGGATATAGTGGTCCATGAAAAGAAGACAAAAGTAGAATTGATCAATGAAATCACCACACCCAGTGACTACAGTGTCTTGCATACAGAGAGACACAAAGTCATAAAATATCAGGATTTGCAGGCAGAAATGAGAGCAATGTGGAAGAAAGATACCTAGACAGTTCCAATAGTAGTAGGGGCAACGGGTCTTATGAAAAAGAATCTACAATCATATTTAGATACATCACCAATATATGTAACTCCATACGAATTGCAGAAAGAGTCATTACTGGGCCCACTGCAGGTGCTGCGAAGAGTACTTCTGGCTGACATCAAAGATTGAAACAATACTTATTTCATGAATTTTAATCGTACTTTGACTTAGGAATGTGGTCCATTCCCATCATGGTATTAGAAACCCAAAAGATTTGGAGAAATTAAAAAAAGGGATACACCTTATAAATATTATATTAATAAAATTGCAGAAAGTATTCTAAAAACTAAACCAACAATGGAATACAGAAATAAAATTTACCAATAGGAATGACTAAAAATAGGGGCAAAGAAAATAGGTAAGCGGGGGTTAGAATTTATTGAGAAAACTGGCAAAGGAAACAAGATATTGGCAGCAAATAACTAGAGAAGGAAAGGTAATAGACTGGGACGAGGCCAAGAAGATGTTTGGACTGGGACTGATATGAGAATATTGGCAAAGAGAAAGAAATAGAGGGGTCCTAAGTGAAAGACCTGCTCTGGAAGAGTTTTTTAGTTGAATCTATGTTTTATAAGAAGGATCAATAGCCTGGAATAAACCCTGAGCCAGGCCCAGTAAATTATTCCTGTTGAAGGAAATTTGAGGAGGAGTAGATAAATGTTTAGCTTTCTGTTTCTCTTTGACAGGAAAACTGGGGCCAACAGTGTTATCAAGAGCAGCAGCAGCTTCCCCAGGGATGAACACAACATTCTGGCAAAGCAGAAAAGCCTTCTGTGTTCCCTCTCCCAGGCCTGCCAAGAGTGTCTCTCCCTTGCCCTCTGAGGGAACCTAACAGCTGCAGAGGACATGGTTAACTCTCTATCCATAGTGGCTGTAGGTGTTACACCATAGGGATCCAAGGTAAAAGATGAGTGGTCTGAGGTTCAACTAATGGCAACAGCAGTGCCACCCACCTGAGACCGAGACAAATCACTAGCCTGTTGTGGTGGCAAAGGCATGGAGATGTTCAAAAGGAATATTAAAGAACAAGTGAGAAATCATACAACAGAAGTATGGAATTAAAAATATCCCTATTTGCTGACAATACGTTGGTAAGTTTAACAGATCCAGATGAGGATGTACCAAGGCTTGCTTGTTAAGATGCCTGAATTTGTTGTGGTATGTCAGGGTTTAAATTAAATCAAGCTAGGACCCATGTCTAAAGCTAACTTTGACTCCCAGCACAATACAGCACTACTTTTTTCTTGATAATCCCTGAAAAATTAAATACCTGGGTGTTCAGAATAAGAATACATTGGAGGAATTAAGAAATGAGTGCTACAATATGCTAAAGATTATGTTTAGACAACTTTTTGACATAGAAAGTATTAACTTTAAATTTTGATCAGAAGGTGGAAACCCTTCAACTGTTTCTGCTTCCACACTTTCTGTATATATGGGGCTACTTAAAATTGGTTAAAGTCCAGTACTATATATCAAACTTTTTATGGAATAAAATGACTCCAAGAACAATTTTTTGCTCCCAAAGAGTTAAGGAGATCTAGGAAAGAAGGACTTGATATTGTTATCTAAAAGCAATATATATATATATATATATATATATATATATATATATATATATATATATATATATATATATACATATATACATACACGCACATGAAGGTCCAGTCACTATTAAAGTACCAAAGCTATGTTTCACTGTGGAAAGAGGTGATTATTATGAAGTTAAGAGGAGGGACCAAATGAGATTTTCTGGACAAATGGCCATTAACTGCATGAGAATGTAGGCAAATCTACCCCACAGGAACCATAATTAAGCAATTTCAAAACTAGTTACATTTGAAACAGTATAGGGATTGGTAGTATTTGATCATTCTGATTGGAAGGATGAAGAAGAGTAGAGAAACTTCAAATAGTTTTGAATGGTTTTCTACCAGTAACTAATATACAGGCAGTCGAATCTACCAATGCCCAAACCCATTCCACAAAAGTCGGAACACTAGATACCAGCATACCCGTAATAAATACCAAACCCTGAAACTTCCTGTTGCTCTGGACCCAGGAACAAGATTTATCATGGGTCCAGAAGGGGGGCAAGTTTGGGCAGGCAGTAAAGTTGGATTTTGATATTCTGATGTTTGAAATGTAGGAATCAAGCAGGTGGATTTCACCTGCTGTGTGTTGGGTTACTGATAGGAAACTGTTTTGAACTTGGTCTTTGCAAGGTACTGGTGCTAAGTCCTGGCACCAGTTAGCTACTACAGGGGTCATTTTGAAATGCCAGGAAGCCAAGGAAAAGTTTGGCTTCAATAAGAGATATACAGACAAACTTAACAGTTTACCAAGACATTGTAAGAAACTGTGGGGTCACAAAACAAGATTTCCTCATCTGAGTCGATGGTTGTTTAGGGAAAAGCAAAACATGGACTTAATTAGGCATATAACTAGTGAGTCATACAAGACAGTAGAGTTGAAGAGATGGATAGTTAAAAAAATAAAAGAGGCCTGGGTAAAATGACAAACCACCTGCACTGATATTTTTTGGGTGGAAGCTTGTTGGCAGGTAATGAAAGAGAGGCATTTTTCCAGATTTTCACTTTGAAGTGCTTCCATAAGAATTTTTATACTCCAGCAAAACAAGGTAAAATACTTTCAGGCATGTCAGTTCTCTGCTTGGGTTCCTATCAGCAGACCAAAGATGCATGTTTTCGAATGCGTCTTGGCCGAACTGACAAAACCAAAACTGCAAAATATCGAAGTGGCATGTAAGCGAATTCTTTCTGGGAAAGAATTTGCTTGGTTGCTTCGGTACTTTGCCGTTTTCGGCACTGTATTGCAGTCTCGGAGTTGGTATATTTAAGTAGGGGTGTGTGGGGTGCACAGCCCTACAAATCGGGGTGTGTGGGGGCAAAGCCCCCCCCCCCCCACTTAATCTCATGTTTTAATGTGCTTACTTTTTTTTTTTTTTTTTTGGAACAGCGATTTTCTTCCCTTGGAAAAAAATTGCTGTTCTGACAGTTCGGTTTTGTAAGCTTTCGCTTACATGGGGTCGATTAATCACCGTTTGCTTACTAAGCGTTTGGTGATCTAACACAGACCCCTCTGTTTGAAGTGCAGAGTCCAGGAATGGAACTGGAACAAATGAAAGCTAGCAAGTACTGCTGATGCAAGGCAACCAAACTAGAATGCATCAAAATAAAAAAGCCAGCACCAAAGATGAGCTGAAATAAGTTTATTGTTAGAACAAGTGACTAAATTTATACACATGTTCCAGTGAGAATAAAATGACATCACTTCCTGTCCTAGGAAGAGAGCAAGTTATTAACAAGAAATTAAAATATAATCAATGAATAACTGATGGTAACTCAAAACTCAAACTACCTACAAAGAATGTATGGTATAATTTTGAAAATGGAAAACTTACAATTTATCATTTAATCCTGGGGGAAAAAAGACGCCTAGTTTTATGATCCATTTTCTTTCTTTATTGTTGAGTATATCATGCCATCCTGTTTTGAATGACCGATTGCCAGTGATGTGATCAATAATAATAAATGAGAATTTAGCCGTGGGATGAATAGTTGTATGTCTGTACAAGGCATTGGTCATATGTGCATTTCTAATGTCACCCAAGTGTTCAGATATTCTGATCCTGAACTGTCTAGATGTCTGACCTACATAAAATGCTTGGCAAGTGCAGGTAGCAAGGTAAACTACCCAATCCGTACTGCAATTGCCAAAACCATATATATTGTATAATTGTCCACTTGGGTGACATTAGAAATCACTGGCAATCGGTCATTCAAAACAGGATGGCATGATATACTCAACAATAAAGAAAGAAAATGGATCATAAAAGTAGGAAGTCTTTTTTCCCCAGGATTAAATGATAAATTGTAAGTTTTCCATTTTCAAAATTATACCATACATTCTTTGTAGGTAGTTTGAGTTTTGAGTTACCATCAGTTATTCATTGATTATATTTTAATTTCTTATTAATAACTTGCTCTCTTCCTAGGACAGGAAGTGATGTCATTTTATTCTCATTGGAACATGTGTATAAATTTAGTCACTTGTTCCAGGAATGGAACACATGGAAATACATTCTTTAAGAGTATGGAAACCTGAGCAATTTTTAGGAAGACTAGAAGAGGGTAACACATGGATTTTTTTAAAGTTATAACACAGACAAACAGCAAAATGCTTTCTGCTTGGAGCAACTGACCACTTAAATAGGACTGATAGAAAATTAAGTTATAATCCGCCATTTGAGGACTAAGGATTCTCCATCTGTTAGTGAACTTGAGGTTATCATTGAAGAGATAGCTGAAATGGAGGCATTTATGTATGCAGGGTAATAATCATTAATCCCCATTTTTTGTACATGAGGTCAGGGTGTGTCTTGTTAACTGTCATCTCTCATGATTCAATGTCACTTTCCCACCTTCTTCAACAGACACACCTAACTATCACAGGTATTCTCCTACACAGTCCATCCACCTCTTTGTTGGACAGTCTTGTTTTCTCTTGCCTTCTTTCTGTCTGTCCCAAATCTTCTTTAATAGATTGTCTTCTGTTTTTCAGTACATTTGACCAAACTGCCGTAATCTGTTCCGTTTGACCTTCTGTGCAATTGGAGCTACTTTGGTTTCTGCTACGATGCCTGAATTTCTTCAATTGTCCCACAGTGTGCATCCTACCATCCATCTCAGGTGCTCATTCTACATCACCAATAGTTTCTTCAATGCTCTGTCTTTACTACCCAGGTTTCTATACCATACACTAGTACTGATCAAACCATTATTTTATACACCTTACGTT
>NC_056735.1:1376388547-1376413547 GCF_019279795.1 Protopterus annectens | reverse complement strand
GTCAGCAAACCTGAATGAGGAAGGTCAAGGGACAAGATTGGTGCAGATGGTTGGTAAAGATGTGAAAAAGAGGAGGACCTAGAACTGAGCCTTGTGGAACATCCATGTTAATAGGGAGAAATGGAGAGAGATTAGATAGCCATTTCACAAATTGCATTCTGTCAGTAAGATAGCTGTTGAACCAAAAGATAGTAGAAGTGGATAAGTTGAGTTGAGCTAGCTTAGAGAGGATGGAGTGTGATACAGTGTCAAAGGCTTTAGAAAGGTCTAAAAAGAGGCAGGACACAAGTTTATTGTTATCTCTAGCTAGACAGATAGAGTTGATAAAAGAGATGAGAGCAGTGGTTGCACTGTGGAAAGGGAGAAAACCATGTTGGGTTGGAGTAATTAGATTTCCTTGGATAAGATAGGTTAAGATTTGTATGTGAACCCAACATTCAAGAATTTTAGAAAGGAAGTGAGGTGGTAGCTTATCAGCAGAAGGTGAACATGGTTTAAGTTTAAGAAGCAGGTTTTTAATATATTTAGTAGAAATTATTTGTAATGAGAAGGGGGAGTTGTGTGGTTGAGAGGTGATAGAAGGTGAAAGACTGGGTGGGTAGGAAGACTGCATAAGCTTACTAATGGTATCAAAGAAGTATGAGTTAAAGAGAGATGCTGTTTCAAGTGGAGTGTTATTAGGACATGGGTTGGAAGTTGAAGGATTGCCAGGGTGGAGAATATAGTTAACAGAGCTCTAGATTTTTTTTTGGGTTTCTAGGTGAGGACGATAGGTGACTGAGATAGAAGCTCTTCTTATAAATAATAATGTGTTTCTTAGTCAGATTACAAAGCTCCCTATAAATTTCAAAATTAGGAGGAGATTTTGTTTTGGTCCAGAGTTTCCATGCATTGTCTCTTTTACAGATAAGAGACCATGAGAATTGAGAGAGCCAGGGAGAACATTGAGATTTAACTCTGACAAACCTGGGAGGGGCAAGAGAATCAAGAATGCTAAGGAAAATAAAATTAAATTGAAATACAGCATCATCCAAAGGTAGGAAAGAGAGAAAAGACCAATCAATAGCTTGGATAGAGTTGTTAAAGATTTGAGAGTCAAAGTTAGTTAGCTTACGACATACAATCACTTTATGCGGTCAAGACTGATAGGTGGGAAATCTTTGGATACACACAGGGCTGTGGTCAGTAAGGGAGTCAGGGAGGGATTCTGGATAGTGAAAGAGGTGAGGATTAGACACCAGAATCCAATCAATGATGGAGCTAGTGTTAGTAGGCTTATGATGAAAAGTAGGAGTAGAGACAAGTTGAGTGTAACCATATACGTTTAGACTAGAAGCAGGAGAGTTAGAGTAGGTGGTAAACCAATTAATATTAACATCTTGTTTGTTAAGTTGTCAGACATCCAGTGAAGAATCTCTTCTAATAAGGGAATATTATTTCCAGGGGTAATATAGATGGAGACAGTTGTTAAGGTTTTGTGTTTAAGTTTGTATTCAGTAGTGATAAGTTCAGCTGAGTGAAAAGAGGGATGAGGTATGGAAGAGGGGGTTAGGGTCAGGAGATCAGAATATAAAATGGCTACACCTCCACCTTTTTTATATGTTTTATTGTGACGTATAATGTTGTAACCAGTAGGAAGGAATTCATTGTCACTGTTATGTGGTTTTAGCCATGTTTCAGACAGAGTAACAATGTTTGGAGAGTATTGGTCTATCCAAGAGTGAAAGTCAGATGTTTTGTTGAGGATACTGTGAATATTAATGGAGTAAAGGTTTAGAGTTTTGGAGTGTGAGTTATGTGAGTGCAAAGTAGTTTGATGGCAAGAGAAAGTAGAGGCTGGATTAATATTGAGACCTGGGTTAGGATGGATGTCCCCTGAGAGTAGTAGAGTGTTGAGAGGGAGAAAAAGAAGAGTAATAAAGGGAGAGAAATAGTGAATTTCATTTTTGGATCTATCGAGAGGAGAGGTCATAAGAGAAAGTTTGATTTTAGAGAGAGCAAAGTCAGAGTAAGAAAACAGAGAGGAAGATATGATAGAGGAGTAATGAGTTAAAGAAAATGAAGTGTAGTGTGAAGAAGTGGGAAAACAAGGTTGCAAATAAAGCTGATTGTGGTAAGAGGTTAGGGTGTAGAGGTGCATAAGAATAAAGGATGTAAGGAGAGAGAGAAGATGACATGAAAAGGAAGAGAGAATCATAGTGGAATGAAATGGGAGTGTAAATCCAGATAAACTAGTGAGTCTATGGAAAGTATGACAATGTAAAGTAGGAAGGAATATAGGGTGGAGTAAGTAGAGGGAGAAGATAGGACTAATATGACAAGTTATAGGAGCAGCTTGTGAGATAGGGAAAGAACAGGATAGGGTAATGTGCAAAAGAAGTGAGGGGGTGAAGCGAGGAAGGTTAACTATAAAGAAAATTGATTTGGGGTGGGTGGGAATGGGGGCACGGTATGGGGAGCGAACTGAGCGTGAGCACAGTGAGGGCGAACAGAGCTGGTACAATCAAGTAGAATGGCAGAGCTTTAGAAAACAATCAGCATAAAAAGAAGAACCACTATCAGCAAAAACCTACTCTCGTACTCTATTTAACATTTCACAGTGAAACGAGAGTAGCAAGTTCATTCATGTTAATACAAGAGCAAAAACGTTCAGGTAAGAATGCTAAGAATTTGACAAAAGGGAAGCAGTTTAAAGCTGAGCCTTAACCAAGGAAGTCAGCTAAAAGTATAATAAATGCCATACAGAGTCAAAAAGAAAAAAAAAGTACACAAAGCAAAAGTAGTTTAAAGGGAAAGAATTTTACAATGTTGTTCAGAAGGAAGGAGGGGACACTATAGTAAGCTACTTGGCAAGTGTGCGCCCTCACAGCATGTTACTGCAAGTAAAACAACAATAATAAAAGAAATAGTTTAGAATGAAATCCCAAAAGAGAGCGTACATTTATTTAAAGGTACTCCTTTGCCGGGAATGCGACTAATGGAGCAGGGGTAGAGAGCCGCATTTGTTGATAACTGCAGACAGCCAGAATCCAAGTAATGCTGAAAAAGAAGAAAAAAAATGGACAAAAGCAGTAGTAAGAGGCAGGAAATAATGAATGCTTATAAAAGAATGGATATTGCAGTATACTAATAAATGACCAAAAATACCTTCCTGACAGTAGTATAATTACAAAACCTAAACCAAACTAATGGGATATTAAACTGAGCTAAGCAATTTACAATAAAATTAACAGCAAGGTTTATTACCTATACAAACGACAGCAGCGTCAGAGAAAGCAAGCATGCAACGACCAAGTAGATCAAGCAGCGTGTCGACATACAAATTAATACAGCAGAACAAACTGTACTAACAGCAGTAATAATGTATACATTTCCAGGTATACAACACTTATCAGAATAATATAGTGAAGTGTAGTGACAAATAAACATGAAAATAATGGAGTGCTTACTGTCCTAGGACTATAGCGTGGGGCTCAGAGTAAATTGCGTATTCAAACATGGCGCCAGTGGAGACAGGTCATATAAAAAAATTCCTTCTGAACAGAGATAGGAAGAGGTGAGATGATTGACAGGTAAAGGCGCCAATCCCATCAATGAGTGCAGCAACAGAGATATGTAGTTAGGATAATAATCAAGTAGAATGGCAGAGCTTTAGAAAACAATCAGCATAAAAAGAACCACTATCAGCAAAAAACTACTGTGGTACTGCATTTAACATCTCACAGTGAAACAAGAGTAGCAGGTTCATGTTAATACAAAAATGTTCAGGTAAGAATGCTAAGAATTTGACAAAAGGGAAGCATTTTAAAGCTGAGCCTTAACCAAGGCAGTCAGCTAAAGGTACATAAATGCTGTACAGAGTCAAAATGAAAAAAAGTACACAAAGCAAAAGTAGTTTAAAGTGAAAGAATTTTACAATGTAGTTCAGGAGGAAGGAGGGAATGCTATAGTAAGCTACTCGGCAAGTGTGCACCCTCACAGCGTGTTATTGCAAGTAAAACAACAATAATAAAAGAAATAGTTTAGAATGAACTCCCAAAAGAGTGTACATTTATTTAACAGGACTCGTTTGCCAGGAATGCGACTAATGGAGCAGGGGTAGAGAGCAGCACTTACTGAGAACTGCAGGCAGCCAGGATCCAAGTAATAATTTATTTAAAGAGACTCCTTTGCCAGGAATGCGATTAATGGAGCAGGGGTAGAGAGCAGCACTTATTGAGAACTGCAAGCAGCTGGGATCCAAGTAATGTCAAACTGTGGGCACCTTCAAACTTCGGTGGATATTTATTCAGACCACTCCAGCAAGCTTTTCTTTAACGTTCATATATCTACGCTTCCCCCTTCCCTTGCTTCCTGCATATTATTCAATGTGAAAAATCGCAGTTACAGAAATCTGAACAACAGCTTGTGTATGCCGTTTGTTACTCATACGTGTATGTCTTGAATCTCAGCCAAAAGCTACAGCTTCTAGTTAAGACTGCGGAACGCCCTCTATATATTTATATACCACAAGAAATTCAAACATGTAGATCCTTCAAGCTATTTTGTTCCATATACAATAATGTTCATCAAACAAAACAAATCCACCATTCTATGATTAATTAAGCATTGAATATAGCAATGTCAAGCCTCAATCACATTCTGTGCATGACGAAACAGTAAGAAGTCAAGCTGTGTACATTCCATAAAAGTAGAAGGAACAAAGAAAGAAATCTTGATAACGTTGACTGCCTAGTCTTAAACATATGTAGCTTAATGTAATCTCTTCAAATGCAGAACAAACTTCTCCAGCAGGAAGAGCCGTAACCATCTAAATTACATGCTGAAATTCAGCCTTTATCTCCAAATCATTCCCTTCCTTAGACTAAGGAACAGAGTTTTACACTAACCTGGAATTCTAGGGTTTGGCTTTCTCATTCCCTAAGACTCATGAGTCTCTCTTGAAGGAGGATCACCTTTCACTCATGCTGGCACAGCTTCTCTTTTTTTTCTGTCCCCAGCTAATGCATTTTGTTGGCTGCTGCAAGTTCCATGCACCTCATTTCAAGTGCAAGTCTCTTTAACTCCAGTTGAGTTTTGAGACCCTCCTGGGATAGTTCTTTGTCTGCCTCTTGCACACCTGCAAGACAGTTTTTTGGTAATATTTCTATTGCACACAAAGCTAGCACTATTGCCTCTTTGGACATATGGGCATGCTGGATTCCTTTTGCTGAACTCCTTTGTCAGCTGTGCCATCAACATTTTAGCACATTTGTCAGAAATGTTCATTTCTGAGGGTTTCCCTACACTAAATTGATTAAAAAATAACTACTGTATACAATCGAACATCTGTAGAGTTTGTTATTTTTGAGATGGTAAACACAACCCCCCTTTGTAATAAAGCTTTAGGCTAAATAAGTTCAATTCTACGATTCTCGCCGAATGCCCAACAAATCATTGATAATGAATATTATGAATAGAGTTTGAATCCCAGCACTATCACAAATATGTGAGGAACAGTTACATGGATGGGGTCTGAATCTCACTATGGCACCTAAAAAGTCATGGATTAAGGGTACCACTGCTTCCAATGTGAAAGAAAGGGCCTAACTAGCACCAGGGGACAAGTCATACTGATACCCAGCATGTTAAAAATAAAAGAAAGAAAGTGCACACAAATGTAACTTAACAATTAGTTCACAAAATGCAACCTGGTCCCATGAGCAGAAAGGGAATATGCACTGCTGTCCTGTGACCCTCCAGATTAGACTGCATATGGGCAACTTTCAGAGCTGAGTCTTTGGCTTATCACCCCAGGCCCTTTTCTTACTGTTCTATCTATGAATCACAGTGATTTCCATTGCCTGTTATGCATAGTAACAGTCTTTCACTCAGGTTATTTTCACACACAAATGCACACAATTCCCAAGGAAAACAGACAGATTTCTCCAATTCTCCACACTATTCTTTGATGCACGGTAGTATTGCCACCACCCAGCAATGGATAGGGAACTACAGTTACCTGCTTTCTTTGATTATTATACCCATTAATATGTTCACTGAGTAGTAGGTCCAAACAATCTAGCTTAGTAGAGATGGGAGCCACAGCTTGTTAACTTACAGTGGCAAAAACATAATCCTCCTCTCAGATGACAAATGACAATAATACATACATAATAAAAAGAGCAGCTGTAAGAGCTAAACATTGAATAAATATACTTTACATAAACGAGAAACCCGGAAGCGGTCAAAACTCGACAGAGATATTATTGTATATAACAACAAGACTGCTTATAACAACTTTGCGCCCAATCTTCGTAACCGTGTTAACCAGCTGCCGAGATCTAACTTTGCTAACCACTTTAGTCGCTCTGTTGCCGTTACTTCTAAGAGTTGTCCTGGGAATTTTGACACTGTTACAGCGGCACCAAAAAGCGGTAAGAGTGATTATGATATTGCTTTTCCGCCTCTTGTACCTGCTTCTTCTACCGTTATCAGTTCTTTAACTGATAAAGTTCAGGACAACAATTTTACAAATAATAACAAACAAGTTGAAAATAACGGCAACAATTCTGTGGATGGTCTGGGCACTAGTAGAGGTAACAAAGACAGGTCTGTGCCTATTGTCACTGATACTGCTTCAAATAAGAAGAATTGTTCAAATAACACTTGCAAAAGTACTGTTCTTACTAGGAGCCGGACTTTTTTGGGATCGAGTTCGTCGGGGGACGAATCTTAACTGATGATTTAGACAATTTTGGTGTTATCAATTTGACTAAGCATTCTTTTACGCCTATTGAATTGTCTGTTTTGAAATATGGGCTTAATTTTATACCTAACCGGAGAGCTGATTATAGTAAGACAATCATTGACATTAAAAAATTCACCAGGAAATTAAATCTTTCTTATTTAATGCATGATTTACCTAATACTAACAATGTAATTCATAAGCCTTCTTGTTATGTTCCTAGTTTACATTACACCATTAAGGCTTATGAAGAATTATGTATTAAGGAAGTTAATGAACTTCTTAAAAATAAGAACTACTTTTGTGACAATTTGAGTCGTTTAGAAAGACAGGCTTTAAACAACTTAAGGGAGTTGACCACATCACTTAGATTCATGAAGAGTGATAAGGGTTCATAGTTGTTATGGACCATGAACGTTACAATTGTAGCATGTTAAATATTTTGGAAAACACATGTGAATATGAACCCATCGCTCTTTTTGATATTCTAAAATGCTTTCGTGAAGTTCATTCACACTTATATGATGCATTGATGTCTGGTGAAATTAATTTTAATGTATATAACTTTTGTGTAGTTGAACATCCAAAAATTGGAATTATTTTTGGAATTCCTAAAACCCATAAGGACGTTTCAAATCCTCCTTTACGTCCTATTGTTTCTTCCCCTCATTCTATTACCGAAGGAATTTCTTTAGTTATTGATGCTTTGCTAGGACCACTACTTGAAATTCAAACATCATTCATTAGGGATTCCTGGCATTTTTTAGAAAAAATGAGGAATTTTTATGAAATGGGAATTTTTGATTCCTCTAAACATACTATTTTTACTTTAGATGTTAATTCACTATATACGTGTATTCCTCATGAAGAGGGTGTTGATGCTGTACGCAGTTTTTTGGTAAAGGGAAAGTTCTTTAATAATTCTTTTATTTCTTTGATCTGTAGGTTTTTGGACATTATTCTAGAAAATAATTTTTTCTTGTTTAATAACAGTTATTACAGGCAAAAATGTGGAGTTGCTATGGGTTCTCCAGCAGCACCTGCCTATGCTAATTTAGTAATGGCATGGTGGGAGGTTGAATTTATCCCAATTTTGAAACAGGAATTTAACATCATTTTTTTCTGCAGGTACATTGATGATTTAATTTTCATCATTGAGGGAAGCCTGGACACTGTACAATCTTTTTTATGTCAAGTTAATTCTTTATCCAGTTATCTTAAATTTACACTTGGTGATGTTGGATTATCTGTTAATTTTTTGGACATTCACATCTGGTGGGATAATGTAGACAATAGTTTTCACAGTAGAATTCATAGAAAAAAGACGTTTACCAACGGGTACTTACACAATTCTAGTGGCCATCCTAAACAAATAATTAGAAATGTCCCGAGGGGGCAATTCATTAGAGCAAGCCGAATGACAACTAGAGAATATGACTTGATACAGGAATTTCATTTTATAGCTTCTTTATTCATTCAGCGAGGCTACAATGAAAAGTTACTAATAGATATTGGTAACGAAGTGTTTGAAAAACGTTTTACTCATTTTCCCCCTATTCTTAATAAATTCATCATTAACCATTCTATAGTCCAGACCCAGATTTACAATAATGTTAGTTGTGACCATTTTTGCTCATTTGAAATGAGCATTGATTGCAACAAGATTAAAGCTATTTTAGAGGAAAACTGGAAGGTAATTCAGGGAAATCCGGATATTATTCGTGTAGTAGGGCCCAAACCTTTGTTTGTGTTTCGTAAGAGTAACACTTTGAAAAGAATTTTGGAAGGGCATTTCATTGACCATGTTTCCACGGAACCGAAAAAGAAAGGCATGTTCCGCTGTAATCATTGCACAGCTTGTCGTTTTATTTCTGAAGGTCCTTACATTAATGTTGTAAGATCTGAAAAAATTTTAGAGGTTCCTAGTTATGTTGATTGTAATAGTTGTGGGCTTATTTATATTGCTATGTGCTCTGCATGCCCAGCCTTTTATGTGGGCATGACCACGAGAAGTTTAGGTAGACGCATTAAAGAACACATATATGCTATCAAAGTTAAGGACCTTAACAATGCGTTATACAAACACTCTACATCATGCCCAGGTTTTAAGAAATTTACATTTACTGTATTAGAGATTTGTAAACAAGATAGGAGAGCAGGAGATTTTAGAAATTATGTAGAACAACGTGAAACCCTTTGGCAGGTTAGACTGCAATCGGATTTACCACCAGGTCTTAATGAAGCCATTAACTTGAAGTGTTTTTTAAAACATCGCAAATTGACTGTTTCTAAACATTTTGATATGGGAAGTTTATTTAATATTTAATTATTTTGGGATTCATTTGGAAATTTTATGGAATTTTTATTTTTCTTTTTAACTTAGATGTTCTGATTAATTAATTGATTGTGTAACTGGGTTCATTAGCATTGATTAGTTTATGTATTTAAACTGTCCTGTATTCATTTCTCCTGTTGTGTTCTGATGAAGTTTGTTTAACGAAAGCGGATATTAAAAAATTTTTCATACGCTATTTCCTGTGACTACTGAAGGTTTTTCATCGGTGGTGTCTTCTTCTGCCATTTCTTTTACTAGTTTCTCGGTTGTGTTTGGCTATTTGTTGGTTGATACTTTACATAAACAAGAAGGCAAACAGTACAATTACAGATTAAATCAGAGGAATAGGAAAGCATACATGGAAGATTAAAATAACACTCAGCAATATTAAACAGAATATGAACAGAAAAATCTTGTCTACAGATAACTAAATATCCTATCTCTTACTAAGGAATTCTGGTTCTCTCTATCCTAAGTCAGAAAGGAATATTAAAAATATATAGGCAGAACACAAACATTTCACAGATGTGCCAGCACTTTCTTCCAAACAAACACAAAACAGAACAGAACATAGACAGTCTGGAGTACTCATTCCAGCTTCTCACTTTTGTTCCCCAGAAACCATTACATAATTTCCTTTTGCAGAAAAGTATTTCATCGTCTTTGCTTCTCCACAACAAAAATAACTAAATCACGTTTCCTGCTGTAAAGGACAAGGGCTTAATTACATTAGTTCTTCCTCACATCCATAAAGAACAGAAAACACCAGTACATATATATCTTAACTGTCAGCAATTTTAATGTCTATTTTCTTTTTTACAGTTCTAGTCAGCTACTTTTTTGAAGTAGACTGAAATTATATGTTATTATCTGCTAGCACATGAGGTGCAAGATGTTATATCTTTAAGCAGTAGATTAATGTATTTCCTTTCCTTTCAACTTTCCTTTACATTTACAAAAGAAATGTTAACAAACTTACAAAAATCTGACACTAGTAAGAAATAAGAAAGAGAACAGTGGACTCCGAGCTGAACCATGATGCATACCCACTCCAACTGGGAACCCTCTCTGTGAGACTAAACACTGTTCATACTTGAATCATCAGATATTTGTACATAGCCTGCACTAATTCTACCAGTGTTGCTGGGACTTCGAACCCCTGCAGGACTGCCCAATTCAGCTTTCTTGGGACCTTGTCATATGCTTTTTCCAAGTGTAGGAATGCCCAGTTGGACCCTATCCTCATCTCTAGCTTCTTCTCAACTATCTGTCTCACTGCAAACATTGGGTCAGTTGTGTTGCATCTTGATCTGAATCCAAACTGCTCATCTCCCATCTTATTATCTACTACTCTATGTATGCATTTATCAATCACCCAGTCCAGAATGTTCATACAATGTGACATGAGTTTGATTTGTACATCTGCACAAGTATGCTTATTCTCCAGTCATCTGGGATATGCCTTTCTCTCCACACTACTATGATTACCCTCTGGAACCATTTCTCCCCTATCTCACCTAGCATCTTCATCATATCTGCTGTGACCTCATCTGAGCCTGTTACTTTCCCTGACTTAATTTTCCTCAGTGTCGTTCTTGCTTCTTTTAGGGTGGGCTCCTCTTCTTCTCTCATTGTAGGCTGTATCTAAGTCAGTTCCTTAACATCTTACGGATAACATGAGAAGAAGCTATCTAGAGAAAAAAATATTTTGGGAACTTTTGCATGTAGCGATAGGAAATTTTTGGTCCCACTATTTAAAACCATAGTAAGACCTGTGAATATGTCAGGAATATTTCTGTTTAAGTCATTACAGATGGAAAGATTGGAAAGGATACAATGATTTTATACCCAACAGATAAAAAGTTTTAGGGGAAGACTTAGGGAGATTTCTTTATTTTCATTAAGATATACTTTATTTAGGAGTGATTTAATATTTTTGTATTTGTATTTTAAATCTGAAAGATTAGGAGTAAGTGAAAGGATAACAAAAAACTATCATCCAAAAATAACCAGAAATAAAGATAATGTGTTAGTAATTCATAAATATAAAAGTTGAATTTTGCACAATTTTTTTTCATTTTAGAGCTGCTTGCTAGCAGAATTCTCTACCTCTTAGAATTAGAAAGATTGATAACATTTGTTTATGTAAAAAGGTAACAGATGATTATTTGGATGAGAAACGTTTATGATAAAAGTTGGATTGGAAGCAAGCTTCTTGAAGATCTATTAGGCCTGGAGTCTGAAATATAGAACATTGAACATTAACTGACTAATAACAGCCAATTTCTTGGCTAGAAGTGCTGTGATACTTTTCTGAGACAAAATGTTACTATATACTTATGCATCTGTATATACACAGACCTACAAACAAACACACAGATACATATAAAATAAAACCTTCTAGAAACATCCAGCCAAGCTGCTAGAGTTTTCACTATGTAATACCTTAAATATACTATAGGGAGGCCCATGGGATATATGCAAATTACCCCTTAAGGACATATCAGTGTTTCAGCTACATGGCTCTGAATCCCCATAACTTTTCACTTTTTATATTTTAAATCTTTATGGGTACATTCAAGCCAATGAATCTAAACACCACTAGCTGCAGGCACGTCATGTTTCCATCTATTTCTGACCCCATTAATAGAGCATAAGTGGATTGTTTGAGTACATATTAGAAAAATTTTTTTTTCCACAAAACTCAACAGTTTTAGGAAGGATTAAGAGTGGCAGAGCTAAACTTTGAGTCAAAATCAGGTACAGATTAGAGATATGGTGCCTCCCAAACTTTCTTAGAGCTGGCAGTTGTGGAAGAAAATGTGGTGTATTGCACTTAAGTTGTTGTTGTGTCTTTTGGCTTTTCCCGGTTAGGGGTCACCACAGCGGAACTCCGGTCCACTAATGATTGGCAGTAGATTTTTTTTATGTGCCGAGTTGCCAGCTCTGACGCACAACCTTCAACGAAAGTACGCCCATTCACGCATGTCGCCATGCAGAAGATGTTTTAGCTGAGAATCGAACCGGACAGTGTCTTACTGTGAGGCGAAAACACTGCCGCAGCACCACCACTTAAGTAATGACAATAATTAGAGTAACAGACTTCTACTTCAGAAAATGAATTTTAATTTACATTCTCTCATTCTATCAAGTTAGAATTACTAATATATATATAAATCCTGATTGTCCCAGAGTTTGCTCTCAGCCTTCCATCTCCAAAATGTGGAACACTACTCTCATAATGTGGAATTTACTAAAAGCTTACTAACACTTTCATCTAGGAAGCTTACAGGATGGTCAAAATGTGTACTCTACACTTATAAAAAGATCTTTTGATGAATTAATACGTTTCAATATTATTTACTATGGGCATTAGACAAAAAAGAATTCTTATAGAATCATAGGAAGTTACTAGGCTATTGGCCCTGATGCCCTTACAAGCCTAACCAAGAATTTAGCCTATGTTCTGACAAGTCAGCGCCTGATGCCCCTGTCCAGCAGGGACACAGGTGGAATCCCAGGGGTGTATTTTCTGTTCCCCATCCAGTTATCCAGATTGAGCTTGAAAAGGGTTAATGAGGTTGTGAAGATATGTGAAGGCTGCCAGCCTAGCTAGATAGAATTCTGTACATAATTATGTCATTTGTAAATATTAATATAAGCCACAGGCTTGTTCTCTTAAATGTGAAAAGACTGTATTGGATGTTGAACTGCAAAAATGTAACCACATTGCACTCTGCTGGAGGAAAGCTGATAAGTCAAGCATTGTATAAAATTGCTTAATCTCAAAACTCAGAGCCAATATGTCTGGATGAAGAAATTCTTCCTATTGTTTTGAGACTACAGTTAATTGCCAGATTTTACATATATAATGTCTTTAATTGCTGTAGTTTCCTGACCAGGTGCAAGCTTACTAAGAAATGTTAATGAAGAGTTTCTGTTAGCCTGGGAAACCAGAGAATTGTTAAGAATGATGTAATCTAAAATGAGTCAGCAGGATGTATTATCAATTTAAAGGGCTTATTCAGAGACAGAGAGAGAGCTATTTGGTTTTCTCTTGAGAACATCCAACTAACCAGCACTCTGTCTGTGTCAGTATGTAAGTAGGATCTTAGACTTTAGTGTCTCTTTTAGAAATAGCTAGGAAATAGGAAGATTAGACTAGTTGTTTTCTGTACTGATGTCAGTACTTTTCTACTGTATTATTTTAAGCATTTCTCTGTGATCTCTGAACTGTTGACTAGCACTGTGTAATAAGAAGTATTATCTTGTATTCTTATTATTTATTATTAAATATTTTAAACCTTTCAATTTTGGCTGTTTTATGTAGAGATAATTTAAGCTGTAGAGTACATTGCATGTATATAGTGATACTGTCCAAGCCACCCCAAATAAGCCTTGCTGTTCATCACACTTACCATTAGGATAATAATATCACACAGTAATAATTGGACACCCTTTGATAAGGGCCTTATCAGTAGCTGATATTAATGCTTAATGGCACGTGATACTACTGTATAGTTTGGGCAGAAGAGGCATAGCTGGAGAACCTGTGCCAGCCTTCCCCATGAGTGTCTGTGTGTTTGTATATAACTCATATCTCAAAGTGTGTGTGTCAGCTACTTGTGCAGGGACATGAAGCACTGGTTGGACAGAGAGGATGCTGGGGGTTTTATCGTGACCACTAGGCTGAGATCTGGACCCTATAGCTGTGCCAATGCGGAGTCTTATTGGGGATCTGGAGAGAAAGGGAGAAACCAGCCCCAGACTGACTGTGATCTCTGTGTGCTTTTAAGGGAAATTGTACTTTACTTCGTGTGTATTTGTTATCCTTCCTATGTGGATGCCCCTCACTGGTGCTAGTGGTGAGGATTGAATCTCATTGATTACTGGGCTAGTGCACGGGTGTCACAGAATTATCTAAAAAATTCTATCTACCTAGACTGGCAACCTTCACATATCTTACCCCCCCCCCCCCCCCGGAGAACTCAAGCTAGATTTCAAGTGACCTTTGAGAAACTTTGCTTGAGAGGATTAGGTCTATCTGAGTATACCTTACTCCATTCCCTGTTTTGAGAGCCCATCTGCGTTGGCATTGCTACTCC
This sequence comes from Protopterus annectens, assembly GCF_019279795.1. Classification (NCBI taxonomy): domain Eukaryota; kingdom Metazoa; phylum Chordata; order Ceratodontiformes; family Protopteridae; genus Protopterus; species Protopterus annectens. Next base: position 1,376,399,380 of record NC_056735.1, on the reverse strand, counting down.
CACTGTGGTGCTGCACTGACATATTATATGCTTGCAACCCTAGGCTCCATCTTAGCAACTTGGCATTTTGCTGGCTGGTTCTGTTTAACCCTGTTAGGGGATTGTGATCTATCACTACGCTAAATTTTCTTCCATACAGATAAGGCTGAAGTTTCTGCAGTGCTCACACTATGGCTAGACATTCCTTTTCTACAGTTGCATTGCATTCCTTCCTGGGTTGAAGCCTATGACTGAGATAAACCACTGGGTGCTCTTCTCCTTTTGAAGAAATTTGACTAAGTACAGCCCCCACTCCATGGTTCGAAGCATCCACCTACACAACAATTATTTTGCTGTAATTTGGACTGGCTAACACAGGGGGTCCTCCCAAAGCTTTTTAAGCGTCTTGAATGCCTGCTCACATGCTGTGGTCCACACTACCTTATTTGGCCTGTTCTTCCTTGTCAGATCTGTGTGGGGAGCAGCTATAGTACTATAACTGGAGACAAACTTTCTGTAGTACCCTGCTGTCCCTAAGAATGCCCTCACCTGCTTTTTGGTAACAGGTGCAGGCCATGACTGAATGGCTTCCACTTTGGCAGGTTCTGGCCTGATCTTACCACACCCCACTCTATGTCCCAGGTAGAAGACCTCTGCCATACCCACCTGACATTTGCTGGGCTTAATGGTCAACCTTGCCCTCTTTAGTCTGCCCAGCACCTCTCTGACATGCTGAAGATGTTCTTGCCAGGAAAGGCTGTAGATGGCAATATCATCTAGGTAAGCAAGGGCAACCCTCCTGCTAGGATATGATCTACCAGCCTCTAGAAATTCGCTGGGGCATTTTTCATCCCAAAGGGCATCTTTGTAAACTCATACAAGCCAAAAGGAGTCACAAAGGCTGACCTCTCTCTAGCACCGGGAGTCAAGAGCACCTGCCAGTAACCCTTGGTAAGATTAATGGTTGTAAGATACGTAGCCCCACCCAGCTGCTCTAGGGTCTCATCTGTCCTAGGCATGGGGTAAGCATCTGACTCTGACTATTTAATTTCCTGTAGTCCACATAGAACCTGGTGCTGCCATTCTTCTTTGGCACCAGCACCACTGGGGAGGCCAAGGGACTGTTGGACTCTTGAATTACCCCTAGTTCCAACATCTCCTGTATCTCCTCTCTCAGACACCCTATAAGGGGCCTGTCTAATAGGCCTTTGGGGTCCTGTATCCACCTGGTGCTGCACCAGGTGGGTGCACCCTGGTTTCCCAGTGAACATGTCCCCAAAGTCCTGTAACACTGCTTGGCTTTCTTCGAACCTGGGTAGGAGACAGCTGCTGGGACATTGCTATCCCTTCCACTGAGGTGTCAGTCCGAGCCTCACTGAGGAGATCAGTCACCAGATCTCCCCCAGACTCCTCCTGCAATCCACTGCAAATACTCAGCACAGGGCCTCCCAGTCATGGTAAGGTTTCATCATGTTAACATGGTACAGTTTGTACTCCTGCCTCCTGCCTAGCAGTTCCACCATGTAGTTAACATCACTTACCTTTCTTACAACTTGTAGGGTCCTTCCCAAGCTGCTTGCAGCTTGTTGTGTCTGACAGGAATGAGAACCATTACCTGCTGCCCTACAGCATACTGTCTAGCTCGAGCATTCCTGTCATAACATACCTTTTTCTGTTGTTGGGGTTCTGCCAGGTTCTCCTGGGCCAAATTCATGAGTTCCCTGAGCCTTGTCCTGAGGTTTAGGACATATGCCACAACAGACTCCTTGTGAGGTTCGCACTCACCTTCCCACTCATCACGAATCAAATCTAGAGGTCCCCTCAACCTATGCTCATACAACAACTCAAAGGGTAAAAAAACTGTGGCTTCCTGGGGAACCTCTCTGTAAGCAAACAACAGATGGGGCAAAGATTTGTCCCACTCCCTCTTAAACTGGTCTGCAAATGCCCGTAGAATGGACTTGAGTGTAGAGTTTAACCTCTCAACAAGACCATTAGTCTGGGGATGATAGGGGATGGTCTTCAGGGTGCTTCACCCCACAGTACTTCCACAGACAAGCCAGCAGGTCTGACATGAAATTGGCACCTCTGTCAGTCAGTATTTCTTTTGGGAAACCTATCCTGCTGCAAATCTCTAACAAAGCATTTGTCACCTTTTCTGCCCCAATAGAGGACAAAGCCACTGCCTCAGGGTATCTTGTAGCATAATCTACTACCACTAGGATATACTTTTTCTCTGTGGAACTTGGGGTACTCAGAGGCTCCACAATATCCATAGCTACCCTCTGAAATGGCTCCTGAATCACAGGCAAAGGCATCAAATGAGATTTCACCTTGTCCCCTGCCTTGCCTATCTTTTGGCACTGTTCACAGGTCCTGCAGTACCCAGTTACATCTCTGGAAATACCAAGCCAATAGAAGTTCTGCATAATAGGTCTCTTTGTATGTTTTATGCCCATATGACCTGCAAAGGGAATATCATGGGCTATGGCTAGAAGTGCCAGACAGTAGGCACTAGGCACTACCAACTGCTGTATTCTCTCACCTTCTAGCCCTCCCTCAGGGGTCCACTCTCTATACAGTAGCCCTTTGTCCCAGTATACAGATTCCCCCTTCCCTTGAGAATCAGGTGCCTCACTAGCTACCTCTCTCAGGCCTTGCAGTGTAGGGTCTGAGAGCTGAGCCTGGCTCAACTCTCTCTTTGTAACCCTCCCCAGCTCCCCTTCCACAGGATGTCTGGTATCCTCTGACAGTGGTGCCTCACTGTCAGCCTGGGTACTACTACTCACTTCTACCCTTGCAGTCCCTCTGTCCAAGGGAACATCAGTACCCACAAGCAGCTGTGGCTCACCTTCCGTTTCATTGCGACAGGGTAGCTCCTTCTCTGAAGTAACCACCTCACCAATATGCGGTCTGTATGGGTCTCCCCAGGCTACCTGACTCACATACTTGTCTCCAAGCCTGAATGCAGGTAACTGCAGAAGCACATGATACTGCACTATCAAAATCATTCCCTATCAGGACATCTGCAGGGATATCCTCAAACAGACCTAATTGCTGGCTTCCTTCTCCACCCTCCCAGTCAAGGTGAACCCTAGCCAAAGGTATTTGGAATGGGATCCCTAACTGGAGTAGAATGCCCAGGCAAGTAGTGCTCCTCTGTAACCATTGGAGGATTCACAGTGGTTATGTCAGAGGCTGTGTCTCTCTTAGCATTGGCCTCTTTGCCATTCACTATGATAGGATATAACCTCTTGTGGTAGTTTGGTACCCTTGTTGTCTCAAGATAACCTACTGTTGGCACTTTGTCTTTCCCACTTACTGGCTTTGTCACCTTTTGTTCCCCACCTTGCCTCCATGGACATTTGTATGCCACATGGCCCCACTGGTTCCATTCAAAACATTTAACCCTAGGTCCTGGATGTGTACCTGGACTAGTGGCTTTCCCTGCTACTGGAAGATTCTGTTGGGGCAGTCTAGGCTGCCCACCATAGGTTCCTTTAGATCCACGAGCAGTACTTAGGGTTCCTTTCCTGTGCAGGGATGCCCTGCTTGCTAGGTATAGGTCCCCCTTCTTCCCCAACTCCTCTGAAGTAGCATATTGTCTATCAGCTTACCAGATCCCCATGTCCTCATAGGTTTGCCAGCCCTTCAAAAGTGGTGACCTGACATCCACTCACCCACCTATGAAAATAAGTGCTCAGTTCAGCAACATATTCACACACACTTTCATCTGCCTTGCATCTATGCTTACAAAACTTTTCCTATAAGTTTCAGGTGTTAGCTTAAAGAATTATAACAAACAATTCTTAACAGCAGTATAATTAAAACAGTCAACATCAGACATTTTGGACAAAATAGTGACAGCTTTACCATGGAGTAAGGGGGTCAGGAACCATACCTAGAGCCTTTGGTCAACATCATACTGTTTACATACCCTCTCAAACATATGAATGAAACTATCGAATTTATACCCCTCTGTAAACTGCAGAAGACATTTACTGACATTTTTGTGCTTCTGGGGTCCAGTTACTCCCTTCCCCATTACCTCCATGAGTCTGGCAAAGAGTCAGAATCTCCTTTTCATGCTGCCTCTGCCACTCCTTTTCCACAGCTTCCATTTCCAAATGCCTGTCCTCCAACTCAAGTCTCTTTAGCTACTGATGGATTTTTAAGTCCTCTGCACAAAGGTTGAGCTGTTCATTCCCTGAGTATTGTACATCTCCACGGCCAGTCTGACCATCCTCCTGGTTGCTGTTTTCTAACGCAGCTGTGACCAAAGCTGCAATTATGTCTGCTTTAGTCAGGTTTCCCTGCATCAGTCCTTTAGCCTGGCACATCTCAGCCAACTGGCTCCTTGACAGCTTTCCATACTCCTCTGCTGACATGCTTGCTTGCTCTCCCTGACTAACTAAGCTCACAAAAGAAATAAAACAAGTGTGAGCTGAACTCTGAATATTCACTGCGTGGCTGATGTAGAGTACAAAAACACCTTCAGTGATCACTGCACACAATCTTACAGGAATTCACTATCCACACCACTACAAGCCAATTAGTATGTGACAGCCGATTAATATGTGGTGTGGATATCCCACCACTGCCAGACAATTAATATGTGATGCCTGTGCACTGGCCCAGTAATCAAGGAGCCTCAATCCTCACCACTAACACCAGTGAGGGGCATCCGCATTGGGAAGGATAAGAAATACATGCACAGTAAAGTACAATTTCCCTTAAGAGCACACAGAAATTACAGTCAGTCTGGGGCTGGTTTATGCCTTTCTCTCCAGATCCCCAATAAGACTCCCCACTGGCACAGCTATAGGGTCTAGACCTCAGCCTAGTGGTCAAGCTAAAACCCCCAGCACCTTCTCTGTCCAACCAGTGCTTCGTGTCCCTGCCCAAATAGCTGACACACACACATACACTCTTTGAGATATGAGTTATATACAAACACACACACACTTCTGGGGAAGGCTGGCACAGGTTCTCCAGGTATGCCCCTTCTGCCCAGAATATACGGTAGTACCACTTGCCACCAACCACTAATATCAGCTAGTAATAAGGCCTTTATCAAAGGGTGTCCAGTTATTACTGTGCAATATTATTATCCAAATGGTAAGTGTGACGAACAGCAAGGCTTACTTGGGGTGGCTTGGACAGTATCACTATATACATGCAATGTACTCTAGAGCTTAAATTATCTTTACATAAAACAGCCATGGTTGAAAGATTTAAAAATATTTAATAATAAATTATAAGAACACAAGACCATATTTCTTACAACACAGTGCTAGTCAAGGTTTCAGAGATCAAAGAGAAATGCTTAAAATAATACAGTATAAAAGTTATGACATCAATACAGAAAACAACTAATCTAATCTTCCTATTTCCTAGCTATTTCTAAGACAGACACTAAAATCTAAGATCCTGCTTACATACAGACACAACCAGAGTCCTGGTGAGTTGGATGTTCTCAAGACAAAACCAAAAAGCTCTCTCTCTCTGTCTCTGAGAAAGTCCTTTAAATTGATAATGCATCCTGCTGACTCATTTTAGATTACATCATTCTTAACAATTCTCTGGTTTCCCAGGCTAGCAAAAACTCTACATTAACATTTCTTAGTAAGCTTGCACCCCATCAGGAAACTACAGCTATTAAAGATATTATATATGTAAAATCTAGCAATTATCTCTAGTCTCAAAACAATAGGAAGAATTCCTTCATCCAGATATCTCGGCTCCGAGTTTTGAGATCAAACAATTATACAATGCTTGACTTATCAGCTTTCCTCCAGCAGAGTGCAATGTGGTTACATTTTTGCAGTTCAACATCCAATACAGTCTTTTCACATTTAAGAGAACAAGCCTGTGGCTTATATTAGTATTTACAAATGACAGAATTATCTACAAAACTCTATCTAGCTAGGCTGGCAGCCTTCACATATCTTCACAGAGGTACTCTGCTTGATGAGAACAGAGAGTCTATACCACAGAAGGGAAAGTCTAGGACACAAACCTCTCTTGCCAACAAGTCCTATTGATGTCACAGACCAGACAGAGGTTGTGCGTGTGGGTTACTCGAGTGGAGCTTGACTTGCGGATATGCAGCAGTCCCATCAAGGCATGGTCTGAGATTGCTTTGTATGCCAGACAGAGGTCACCTCTGAGGAGTCACTATGAGACTGAGTAGAGGGACAGGGCTTTTAGCCTATCTGTGTAGGGCAGATGTTTGAGGCTTGGGTTCTCCTGGTGAGGAACCTCTGTAGTCTCTCCAGCTGCTGCATGTGCTTTGTGAGGCACATGCTGAAAGGGCATTCCACTCAGTAATGGGTCTTATAAGTTAAGAATACAGGGATGTTATGACCTCCTTGTCTCTGGATGAGATACCCTTACTAATGAGGTGGGCGATGTAGAAAGCTTTCCATACAATGTAGGCAATATGGTGGTCAAAAGTCAGTTTGCTATCAACCTGGGTGCCCAAGTCCTTCACAACTAATTGCGTTCTTAGGACCTTGTTATTAATGTGATAATTTGTGGGAATGTCACTCTCCCCAAAGGGGATGATGCTGCATTTTTTGGCATTCAGTTTGAGGCCATGTTTCTGGCACCAGTCATTTGTTTGGGTGAGACCCTCTTGGAGGATGACCATATCACTAGGGGAATTGATGACAGTGCCCAGCTTACAGTCACCTGCAGACATGGTCAGCCATAGAACACTGGTATTGGCCTGCACCTCAGAAAAGTATATCCTAAACAACCAAGGCCCCAAGACTAATCCCTGGGGTACACCACTCATTACAGGTCTACTGCTTGAGGTGGCTTCCCCTATTTTCACTAGATTGGTTCCATCAGTGAGACAGTTTGCTACCTATCTGGTAACATATGGATTGATGCCTAATTGAGAGAGTTTATCTGTTATACCTGTGTGGGGGATAGTATTGAAGGCTTTGGCCAGGTCAAGGTAGGTGGTATGCACCGTCTTCCCCTCGCCCATTGCTTTGGTGACTGTCTCAAAGAAGTCAACCAAATTTAACAGGCATGACCTCCATTTGACGAAATCAAACTGAGTGTGGAGGTTGCCAATGTCCTTAATAATGAGGTCCATGATAATCCATTCCATGACCTTGCAGATCAGGCTAGCTAGGCTCATGGGTCTATAAATTCCTGGATTGATGGATGCTCCACCTTTGTACAAAGGGATGAAAGTGGATGTCTTCCACTCGGCTGGGATGAAGCTGGTACTCAGGCTTTGGTTGAATAGGTGCCTAATGGTGTTGCAAGTTCCTGCCTGAGTTCATGTAGGATGCAGCCTGGGATGTTATCGAGTCCCATGGAAGCTGTATTTTTTGCTGTTGAGAGGACAGTGATTACTTGCTCCCTAAAGATAAGGGGAGGGGGCAGGTGCTGGGGATGTCCTGATTTATTGATGCGGGAGGACAGAGGAGTGAAGTTTTCACTAAACCTGTCTGCCAGCAGGTTGGCTATATTTACAGCGTTTGTGTATATGGTGTTCTTGACCACCAGTTCTGAGCAGATCAGAGTGCTTCCTTTGACATTGTGGACATATGTGAAGAACGCCTTATGATTGTCTTTAGTAGATGTGGCCAATTTGGACTTGGTTTGCTTTGGAGGATTTCACTAGTGCTCTTATTTGCTTGTTTGGGAGAGATTGCTTCCAAGTAGGCACCTACTCCTTCTTGGTCCTAGAGAGCAATTTTTTCCTTTTATTACAAAGTTTATTTATTGCAGTTGTCCACCAGACAGGTTTACTCTTCCTTGAGGAGGAGGATTTTGTCCCATCTTAACACTGAAGATGTGGCAGACCCTCTCAATGTGGAAAAGTGAGGGACATGAACTTTTAAGACTCAGAATGAGAAATGTTCCTCTTAATGAGGTACACTAAGATACAGTCCCTGATCATTTCAGGACTTTTGCTCCCTGATTCTGGAGTTAAGGAGCTGAGAGGTATGACCATGTTCACTTTTTTTGAGGTGTTATTCCAATGAATGAAGGGGCATGCAGCAAGACAATGGGAGGGTGAAGCTTGATGTTGCCCATCCTATGGACTGCAGCTCTCAACCTCCCATCTCCAAAATGAGGAACACTAGCCCTCACAGTGTGGAACAAATATGCAAAATGTGGAACACATACTAATTAATGGCTTATTAACAACTTCAACTAGGAAGGTCTTAGGTTGGTTAAACTATGCTGGTCTTACTTATAGAAAAGATCATTTTAATTAATTAATATGATTAATTTCTCTTTGTCATGAATATCAGTTAAACTATTTCTAACACGTGATGTGTGACAGACCCTTTCAATGTGGAACTTCGAGGAACATGAACATTTTTAGACCTCAAATGAGGTACATTCCTCGTAATCAGGTACACTTGAGAGGTACTAAAGCCGGTTTCTTGGGGAAATGCTGTGATTTACAGTAGTGGCGGCTGGAACTGTGCGCTTCCAAAGTAAAAAAAAAATGCATGTGCAGCTTTGCCTCATTTCAGACTCTAATGTTCAATGAGCGCTCGTACCTGTAAGACACATAATGTGTCACACATTATAAAGTGCAGCCAGACACCACCACTCTCACATGCCCATCGGCATACCTGACTTTGCCTTCACCATCAGGTGTGTGCTAGTCGGAGTGCACCGAACCGTTTTAGTGCAAACTACAGCCAAAACAATCACTGAGCGAGAGGAAATAATACTTACAGAAAGGAGACAGGATCTGTAATATCTAAAACTGGACTGTATCATAGATACAGTAATGTAAACCAGACTACCAGAAATCATACACGTTCTGTTCTGTCATTAATTTTCTTTTAGCAATGTCAAGTCATTCCCGTTATTATCCTGCCGATTCTAACTTTAATTCCAAGACTATAACTTGAAATCTAAGCATATCTTCACTAGTACTCATTTTAAACGAGTAATTTAACTTGTCGGAAAATGTATTTGCTACTATTCCATTCGGGAATGTTTACAATGTGGATTCTTCTTTACTACAAATCAAGAAAAAACGGGCAATGTCTTAAACTCTGAATAAAATGAAAGAGCAATTCAAAGTATGACAGTAATCGCAATATTTCTGAAAAAAACACGGCTACGTGCTCGCACACAAATTATTTAATTACCTTGTTTTTCTTACAAAAAGCAAAGATGAAGCAGTTGCCCAGGACTAACAGATAACTTCTGTGACTGCAAGCAAAACTGGTAGTTGTCTTGGACCCACAAGCACGTTAAACTGATTATAGAGGTTTGAAGCACTTTACAAGCTGGCAAATGTATAAACAATTACGGTTTCTCACGTAATGCTGTTTATAGCTGTATTTAGGAATAAAAAATCCTCGCTTTCAGCCAGTTAGGGACAAATCTCAACAGAATCGGGGACAAATCTCAATAGAATTGGGGACAAGGCCAGAAACAGTCAGGGACACTTTAAAACTAATAATACTATTCCATGATGCATTGACAGAATAAGAGAATGTGAATGAATGTGCATTTTCTGAAGGAAAAGACGTCTGCAAGTCAGTTATTACCATTATTTATTAAAAGTAACTCACCACCTTTCCTCCAAAAGCCATCAATTTCGGGAAGGATTAAGAGGAACAGAGAAAAAATTTGAGTCAAAATTAGGGCCAGTTAAGAAGTATGTTTACAGACACCACTTAAAAACACCTACTCTGTCAAACTGCTCAGACATAGCCTGTGCTCTTTTCCTCCACTTATAGGAAGACTGCTAGACGTGTCACGTGAAGTGGGAGCCGGGGTAGTTACAGGGAGGCACCATACCGCCATTTTCCTGCTGCTTCCAGTTCATTTAAAGTTCCCTGGTTGAGTGATCAAGCTGTGGTCAGGCCGTTGTAAGCGAGTGGGAAGGGGTGACGAGAGGTATCATCGTTCGTGAATTAGCCACTTGAGAAGGGGTGGATTAGGGAGAGGAGTAACTCGGCCCTGTCCTGGTATATTAGCTGCTTATTCGTATAATTTCGGTTTTAGGCTGCAGCAGTTAAGGGAGGATAGTCAAGATGTCTGGGCAGAGTATCACTGACAGGATCGCAGCAGCCCAGCATAGTGTCACTGGTTCCGCTGTCTCTAAAACCGTTTGCAAAGCTACAACTCATGAAGTGATGGGACCCAAAAAGAAGCATCTGGACTGTAAGTAGTTTTTGGACCTTAAAATCAGCTGCTGTTCTCTGATTTCATTCCTTCATAGATGCTAGTTGGCTAGATCTCCAAAAGCTTAAGAAATTTTGTTTGATTTTTTTTTAATTTCCATGGCCTATCCCGGATTGTTTACATTTTAGGATAAAGAAAACACCTGTCAGTGTGTGTGCTAGTTACGATGCAAAAATTCTATATGTGTGTGTGTGTGTGTGTGTGTATATATATATATATATATATATATATATATATATATATATATATATATATGCCTGTATATAGACAAATGCATACATATATAACGGGGAGGGAGATAACATACTCCTAATAATTCACATCTTTTTTTTTTCCTCGGTGCACTGTAGGGCACAGATCAGTATATTGCTTCTTTTGAAATATTCCATTTACCTATATGTTATTATTACAGAAGTCAGCATTTTGTGTTTTTGCTTTTTGATATTTGGATGGTCCCATTAGAATGCTTCTACTCTAAAAGTAGAAGTTAGCCAGTGTATAAGAGAATGTCTTGTACTTTTTATTTAGTGTCCTAACAGCGTCCTATGGGAATGTAAATATCTCCAGATGCATATGATTTAACCAGTAGCTTATACTTGTTTTTCAGTTATATAATGGTGTTTTTTTTTTTTCAGGTGATTATGTTTTAATTAGTTTAGTGTGTAAGTG